>NW_017804143.1:719456-726762 GCF_001625305.1 Branchiostoma belcheri
TTAGGAGCTGTTATGTAACACCCGCCGTAATGATGCGTGAGAAAGATGGCGTCATCTACATGTAGAGCCTTTTAGGAATTTTTTATTATATTTCACTCCATACCATGGTATGGATGAAATATATTATTTTCTCTCGTGTGTCTCCTCCTCGTCCTGCCATTATGTCAAATGGATTCAACTTTGTCAGGTTTCATGGAGGTAGCGTTCTCCTTTTTTTTTTTACAAAATCAGGCGAAAATTAACGCGCGCTGATGTCATCCATAAAATTACTTAAAGATTTGGATTCCAGGCTTGTTATTCAAATGTTACAACCCAGGTTATTGTTTACGTTAGCACATTATAGAAAAAATTAAGCTGCTCTATCATTGCGTTGCAGCTGTGCTTTACATTTTTACGATGAACAACGCAAATGACAGTTTTGTCATTGACCATCTTACCCCCACGCAAGCTGAACTTATGAATTCCTGATACATTCTATCATGAGAGGTCGGATCTGGTCATGGGCAAACGCATAAAGTAAAAAGCACTTCGCCAGTAGGGGTCAAAATATTCATTCTATAGTATCATCTGGAGTATGATGATGATCTGGAGTATGTAGTAAACCTGACTAACTAAAGACGTAATGGCGTGCTTCGATGTGGCACTGAAAATCAGACAAATGCATTTATTCTAAAGGGCAGATACCACTACTAGGTTTGGCATTTGAAACCTATACTTAAATGCTAAAAAAAACAAGGACTTACAAAGTACTTTTCCACACTTTAATCTCAACAATTCTACTGCAACAGAAAGTCACAAGGGTCTGTAGCAAAAATGTAGAAATAAATATTTCTTTAAAAAGGTATTTCAATTTTTGGTGCAAAAATGTCACATAATGCTCATTTGAAGACAGACGTGAATAGCCAAACTGAATAACCCTATCCTTACACATTTGTCCACCATGCTTGGTATATATCGGAGGCAAATTAGTAAAAATCATACTTTCTATGAGATGTATTAAATAAGGAAATTTCTCGAAGGCTAAACTGTAATCTGATGTTAGCGCCAACAATTGACGCATGCTTTTAACCCTAACCGTGACCCCTCCTATCGCCCCCATCCAACATTTACTCCTCACCGGTGTGTGTACGGGGGACCTGGCGCCAAAATCACTCGCCTTCCGGGCATGAATCCAGGTTTACTACGTGCACTTCATGGTGAAGTGTTTAATATGAGGACTAGGGCAACGACAAAGCGATAACAAACATTGACTCGAAAGCTTGAAACTGCTTTGAACACTCTCTCTACGATTTTACTACTAAAACTGGCGATTTTTTCATATTCTAACATTTCATGACTAGACATGGTGACAGCACAATCAAGTTATATCAACTTCTTTTATGCCGCCACCAACGCAGATGACGAATACAGGACAGGACCATACTCCTTTTCACTTGCGTTAAGTGAGGAAAGTCGTGTAAAGTGCCTTTCCTTTCGGTGGCATGTCAGGACTCGTACCCGGGACCTCTTGCTTAATTGGTCCCGAGTCGAGTACACTGCCGCTACGCCACATGACCAAACACGGCTACGCCACACGACCCCACAATGGTGATTTTTTTATTGACATCCCAATTGAAGTTTAAACGTTTTGGCTGTCTTTTTAAGCGAATTCGGAATGACAGGAGTCTCTACCCACCACACACCACATTAATCAAACTTGAAAAGTCCTGACAGTCTTATTAAGCGAATATCTTACAACAAGAGACTCTACCCCCCCCCCTACACACACACAGCTAAATTAAAGTTAACCCATTGATCTTATGTGGCATTAAAAGTTGAAACGTTGAAAAGTTCTGACAGTGTTTCTAAGCCAGTCATCTTAAAGTACGACCCTCTGCCCTACCCTGCATTAAATGACTGAGGGTTTGAAATTCTGATCTCAGACCATAGATTTGGTAGCCTTAACAGCGGTCTTTCGGGAAACTGGAAACACAGCATCTTTTCCCTAGGACTTCTACATGTACGTGACTGACTTCACATCTCGTATATTGTACAGGCTGATGTATGGCGCAATGGAAGGAGACAGATTCACTGATACTCCCCTAGCGAAGTGCTGCATTATTCACGTCTCCTTACAGCAGGACGTGTGGGCGGTCTGTCTACCCGGGCTGGGATCGCGACGTGTGGTGCATGGGTGCTCGCAAGGCAACTGACTCTTAAAGGTCATTATGTAACATGTTTACAACAAAAAATTATTTTTCGTTGCACCAGAAATTAGAATATTTTATTTCAAAAATGAGATGTTCTTGTGATTGTAATTTACTTTTCAACATACTTGTAGATATAGATTTAACTTACGAAATTACCAGGAAATTTAGTTTGCATCGTCCTGATATTAGATAATGCAGTTGTGGTATACAAGGGAGGCATATTCGTGGTGTCAGAAATTCGTGGCGAGGAGGTCTTGGAGAAAATAACACTACGGCTAAAGTCTCTGCATCTACAGTAAAGGAGTCCTTGTCCCGTTGCCAGAGCTTCTGCCTGTCTAGGTTAACGCAATTCTCACAGTTTAATAAACTTTAAATCCCCCCGACAGTCGTCAAATAGGTTTTCATTTCACGGTCGCTGGTGCCACCTCCGTCATCGTAACCGTAATGTTAACCGTTCACATTTGACGAGGGCCTTCGTGGGAACTGTGTAGCGCCTTCGCCCTGCGTGGGAATAGGTACTAGGCGCTAGCTTCTGTCGCACGTTCACGGATCAGGGCTCACGAACACTATCCGAACGCCCACTTACAATCGTTAGAGGTAGGTCGGAGCAAGGTCGGCTGTGGTTGGCTGGTGTTCGGCGAGTTCGGCCGCTAGTCGAATGTTTCAAAATGTTTCAAACATTGGTTTGGAGTTGGTTGGGAGGTTCGGATATGGTTTGCTGGTGTTCGGCTGTAAAGTCAGCAGCCAACCAGTCAGGAGTTAGTCAGCGGCGTTCAGGGCACGTTCGTGGGTCAAATATTACTCACATTTAACTCCAATTCGTTTCCAATTGTACAAAAATGTAGGCGGGGCCTAAATTAACTGACCAGACTGCTCCCGAACGTCAGTAGGTTGGGTGAAACAGGGGCTTAAGGCGAAGAACTTGTACTCATGGTGCATATTAACTCTGATATTCAGGTTATATCAATCTAGACTGAGTGAAGCATGAATAATATATGTATCCAGCTTAATTTACCGGATTTACCCCGAAATTAGGGTCGACTTAGGCCATTAGTGCAAGTAGCTGGTTTACGGATACAGATACTCCGTGAATAAGCTCTTTATTCATAGCCACTTTTTATCAGGAGCCGACGTTTCGATCATCGTCTGTTATCTGTGTGGTATGATTGGCGTGATGAAGATGACAGACGGTCATCAAACGTCGGCTCTTGTTACAAGTCGTTGTGCATAAAGCAATTTGCTATTGCAATTTGCTTTGCGATTGATAGATACTGTTAGAACGTGATTTCACTGGCCACATGATAAGATATGATCGTCTGAGGGTTAATTTTCCATCTATGTTCCCATCTTCTCTTTCTGTCCTTCAAGTTTTCTGCACTGTTTATCTCAAAAATACTTGCAAACGAAGCTGAATCCCACTACGTCAGCCCAGGTTACATCCAATTACCCAGGATTAGGGCCATGAAACACCCCGTAACTCCTTCAGCGCTCAGCAATCTAAGAGGATTTAGTGTTGTAGTTTGGCAGACGATGCCTTCGCAATGTGAAGACGATTTTCTCGGAAAAGAAATTTGAATGTAGGTCATAGAAAGGTTGTTGGTGTTGTGGGTGGACAGACTAGATCATCATTCGTCATCATTACCTCAATGTAAACCGGAGGTACTGTTTTTGGTATGTCTGTGCGTGCGTGTGTATGTGTCGGTTGTAATGGATATGGTTGTTTCCAGAGGCAGAAAGTAATTAATCACGTCTACATATCAAGAGCCTAGATCATATATGGCCTCATTCATTCAGTATTGACCATGGTAAAATCCTAATTAACAGTCCTACAGCCTCGGCTATGGCTGAACAGTCCTATACGAGAATAACAGCCTCTGCCACATAGGGCATATTTGTACGCTGACTAAGGTATGTTACAGTCACCATCACACAAGATCGTAATATTTCATGGAGGTCTGAGATCTCCGAATTCTTTCATGGAGGTCTGAGATCTCCGAATTCTTGTTATCGAGTGTTTCCTGCGTCTACAGGGTCTGACACGCACCATAGTTGCATTAGGTCTTATTAGATACCGCACCATACAAAAGGTCGAGATTACGAAGGTTGGAAAACAACAAGCCTTATCTCGGACTGATTGGTTCCTTTCATGGGAGCCTGGTTTAGCCTTTTATAATATCTAGGCACGCGACTCATTACTAGAGCGAACGGGCTGAAGCAGATAAGAGATTTACTTAATCACTTTTGGTTACGTCAAGGGTGACCGTAGAGTTGTGGCAGTAGCTGAGTTTTTTGTTTAAGATGTTTGAAACAGTATCAGGTCTGGTAAAATGATAACCTTTATTTTTAGTATTAAAAAACTGCATTGTTCTTAGTGGCAAATGTGCAGGGTCGATATTTGATAAGTAAAGAAAGCTAGGCGTGACATACATCTGGTCAGATTGCTTCCAAACATCAGCCAGCCTTGTTCGGTCCTGAATGTGTGATAGCTAGGGGCTTAATTCACGCACTAATGTATATTTATGTAAAATCCATGCCAATGCAGCAGCATCTCACTAATTAAACTCAGGTTTAAATTACTTCCAATTCACCGAAACTCTGCTTCGCAGCAGAAATCGCCTAAGTCTCTTACAAGCCAACTTGTACTGTTCATGCCGCGTGAATTTGGTTGTAAATTGGAAAAGTGAATCGGCTTCTGTGTCGCTCGTGTTTGAAAGACGATGCCTGTTTTCATTCATCCATTGCTCAAGGCTTTGTAACAGTGCCGTGGGCACATCGACGTTACAGACTTGTAAATCAGAATATTTGAATTTCAGATATTAACGATTTATCTGATGGTGCTACTGTACATCTGTTACTCAAAGAATCACCTCTATTGTATGCTGAAACCATCACTTAAATTCTCGCTATCACACTGTTATACTTATCCACGTATATATAACATACATGTATATATAACACCAAGTCATTAATTAGACAGACGCGGTTCTGGGTACCGTACGGCCCTACCTATCAAGTTTAGTCAGTTTCTAGCCGTAGGTTAGCTTGGGTTAACACGTTGCATTTGCCGCGGATGTTTGTAATCTCTTTTATAACACAAGGTCACAGGCAACTGAGTAATCTGAACATCAAGTGCTGTGAGGCGTATTACGGGACGTCACGGTCATAAAATACAGTTTCAGATAGTCCATCTTCTCACGTCAAATCACAGACGAGAACCTCATTCTCCATATCTCGACCTTTTGAAGTCGACGTGACACTTTTGGGCTTCAGACGATCTTGCGGCAAGCTAGACGGAAAGCCTAGATGACTATCGGATCCAGAACTGTGCCTATCTAGGTCTATGCCTGAATGGGTTAGGATTAGTACCAGGCACGGTTCTGGATAGTCTCCGTGTATACAAAATCGTAGATTCGCCCCAGGCATAGTTCTGGATACGTGTATGAGCATGGTTCAAGATCACGTTCACTTCAATGAAAAGTAATATTTCTAGGATGGTGTCACTTATTGCTTTCGATTGATCAATCGATAAAACTGGACAGTGATAAATTTCCCAACCCTGTCAGAGAGGACCAATTCTTCAGTAGCATCCAGGTATGAGTTATCGCTGCCAAGCATGCTTCGTGGTGAAGAAACAGTCAAATTAATCATTATGTACAGATCAAATATTATTGGAAATAGCTTGAAATGTGTCATATAACGTAGAGTGGATTCACCTCTCAAGCTAACCAATTAAACATCTATCACACCGCAGTCATACCTCAGTAATCAGTAAGACATCTGGAGCCGCATAGTTCCCGCTTAGAACTTTTATTCCGCCTGTCAGGACCGGTTTCGCCCTGTGGGCTTAATTCTTCAAGTGTACAGAGGCTGAATGACACAAATTTATAAAGTTATACATCAGCTTGAAATATGTCACAACCACATAGAGGCTCATTGACAGTCACCAAACGTTTTTACAAGAACAGTGAAAGAAACCGGTACCAACACCATCCCTTAGCAGGGACGGGGGGAGCCACAAACTTTCTGCAAGGCATGATCCACTGCTCATCGACTCACGTGCTTATCTTTATAACATGACGCCACAGAAGTGTCATAGAAGTGTTAATCTGTATACTGTGACGTCACAGAAGCGGTGGATTGCTCATTTCTTGGTATAGATTGGAGTTGTACAGTCGAAAATTTGGTTAAGTTCGACTTTGGTTCACAATTGGTGGAAAACATCGATGTTTGTTTGCTTGCGAAAAAAAGTTCCACGACAATGGTTGATGTTGTGATCAGGAAATACATGTGTTGTCAATAACATATGGCAAAACTACTTCACACATAAACGGTGTTACGAAACAATAACAATAGCAAACAAACCATACGTACATCATTACAATGTTTCCAAATTTCATCAGGTCAACATAGTCAAGATCACAAACGTCAGAACTGGTTCTTGCGCCATTGCTCGCTTGCTCCAAGTTCAGTGACCCGTATATATCAATCATGAGTATATTAATCACATTTTATTTCTGATTGGTGAAATATTTACATATCAAGAGTTACTCTGGTGTATCTGTGTCCTGATATCGCAGGCTGTACATGCTAGCAAAACGTACCCTGTATTTATAGTAAGAGCAGATGAGAATTTTTGCAGCCTTTTTTTTTCTTTTGGTTAATAATAGTTTCTCAAGCTCTGTAAGTGAGAAAAATGCGAGACCAAATAAATTTTAAAAAATACGATTTAAGAAAGACGACAAAATAAATGTGCCATTGAAAACAAAAAGTACGGACGAAATCATGACGGTAGCTGCAGCTTTATATTTCGTCAGTGATGATTAATAAAGCCAGCAAGCTAAGATTTCACCATGGATGAGGCCTTTTATACCCACTGCTCCCTGTAGTTAACCACTCTAAACTTTGTCAGCTTTGCCAGAGAGTCGACTGCAGTTTTGTCGGGGGCATGTTTCCAAGTGGCAACATGGAATCTGCGAGTTTTACGAGGGAAACACAACGATAGTTCTGTACATGTCGAACCTAGGTCGCTGTCGTCATCAAGTTGGGAGTTGTTCGTGGTTGGTTCTTTGGCCGTTGTGTTGCAGGTTGTAATTTCGTCGTGTCTGTCTCTGCTTCCT
>NW_017804143.1:726782-736460 GCF_001625305.1 Branchiostoma belcheri
TTAGAAAAATTGTTCGAGTGCTGATATAAAGTCATCTCCCGCTTTTAAAGGTGCCGAGTGCAGATTTTAGGGCTTGAAAAGAAAATTTTTCAAAGTCGTTATATTCTTCTCAATTATCTACATACTAGGTCCACGATAAACTACACGATACCAATGTTTATCGACATTTATGGAGCAAAAAACTGAAATTTGTGACCGAAAACGGTTCCTGGTAGTATCCTGGGCTGATTTTTAGGGTACCACCCAGAAAATAAAGAACTCGTCTTGGGGATTATTTCTGTGCTGAAACGTGAAGCAAAAGAAAAAGAGCGAAAAGGGACAAGAAAAAAATCATGAGAGAGCACCATCCACAAAATCAATATCAGAAAGCCTCCATCTCCGAACCAAGGAAGTTTCCATTGTGCTCCGTACTTACATCAATAACTGCAGGAAACATCCATCAATGCAGAAAACAGGACCTTCTGCGACCTTTCCTTAAAGGAATCTTTAAAAGGGTTCAGAGATGCATGAGAGGTTGCGACCCCCGTCTCCATTGATAAAAGTCTTTTAGCAAAGTTAATTTGTCTCCCAGTATTGAGGTTTTTGTCAGGTTTAACCGGCTGCCCCCTATCGAATACAGGTCTGTGCACTTGGCCTTAGCAATGACGTCTCAATACATGGAAGTATTTTAGAATTCCCAGTAGTGGTAGCAATGGCGTTCTGCTAGATTAAATTTCCCACGCAAATCCATCTCTAAAGATCTGCAGATCGCTTCCTGCTTTAATCAATCGGTTGATTGGCCACGAACTGTGGGAAACTCTCCCTAAAGACGCAGGGAGAAACTATCATCGTAACGTGGTGCAGAATATTGATGGATAACAATCTGCGATTAGAAAACATATCGCTGTCCCAGAAAGTACCTCTATCGCTATACTAATCTTGAATATTAATAAATTAATGAGATTTGTATGATTTCATTTCGCCGCTTATCAACCGGTTAATTTAATCAACAAGCGTTTAGAAGAGATGGATTATTTAGCATTGTGGCGAGATTCCAAGTCGAAACTGAATAGATTGACGTTCTAGAGAAAGCCATGTTATTAAGATAGTAGGTGGTGTATATAACTAACTATAAGTTTGTAACTAAGAAATTACAAAGTTTGACATATGTGATATTGTAAATTACCAGAAGAAAGTTACATTAAAGTAATGACCCACCGAGAATTGTGAGAAGACACATAAAATGAACTAAACAACATGAAACGGATTTTGGGTGGCAAGAGAGTATCCATTTGCCAGAGAAGGTCGCCAGCCCTCTCTGGCCAATTGGATACTGCCTGGCCAATTGTCTGAGGGGATTGTATGATGTTATTTAACGTGGTACTATACAGCCTCCTCAATTCCTTCACTTACGTACCCCGCGTGTGTTGGGTCATGTTGGGGATTGACCCTCCTATCAATCACTTGTAAAAGTCACCTCCCACCCACCATGCAAACGAAACAGGAAAGGGGAAACAAAAACTAGTACAACTCATGCACCCAAAAGAATACCGGGAACTAAAACAGCACGAAATAGCAAATATTATACTGTGCCCTTCATTATCTACAAGCTTATTGCATGTCTGGCATTTTAGTGTGTTGCATTATCACCCACCGTCTGGTAGAATAAATGGGACACTTGCACCAGACATTTTCAAAGGTTCAAATAGATCATAGACCTGTATGTTCAACGTCTGTTCAACGTTTCCCCACTATATTTGCTGGTGTGGTGTATAGTGTGGTCATAAAATCCAATCGTTCGACCATTTGCACCAAAATGCTTCCGCACCTATACGTGAACCAAGTAGAACTGCGATAAAAAACACCAGGAATCAGAAATGAAAAATCTCATATCAACATCAAATGTTTAGAGTTTCTTCTATATAACCTTTTCTGGTACCCTCGGCCTATCTTCCTGTCTCAAATAAAACCTACCTACCTACCTAGGTAAGAAAAATAAAACCTCCACACACTGGTTATCCGTTCTGTGAGTCCCATACTCCACAAATCCCTTTTAAGGCGCTGGAAAATACTTCCGGCCCATAAACATTACTCGGCGATTCCCTGGCCAAGTCCACTAAATAAATCGGATGATTCTTGGAGCCGTAAAAGCTCGTTTAACCAAAGCACTTGCATCTAAAAGGATTTATCTGTCTACCAACCAAGGTCGCAAATCGGCGCCAGTAATTCCTTACCTTCTTGTGGACTTCCGCGAGGTGTTTCTTGAGTGGGGGAGGCAGACTCGCCGGAATGACTTCCTGTATATGAAGATCAAGACCGAAAACCGTGTGTTAGTAAAGTGACATTTAGAGTGGAGTTGGTGTATTACATGCTACTTAACACCTACTGGTGTGAGAAATAAGGTTACGACATGAGATTTACCTGTAATGCAAAAATCAATGTACGTATGTTTTCTCCACCTTGGCTGGGAGTGTATTGGATTCAGGGATATCACTGTGTTTAAAGAGCAAGACGCACAACTTCGTCGGCAGTGTTCTGGGCGTGTTCGGAGGTTACATTCTACTCACATTTAACTCAAATGAAATTCAATTCGTACATACATACATATATATATATATATATATATATATATATATGTGTGTGTGTGTGTGTGTGTGTGTGTGTGTGTGTGTGTGTGTGTGTGTGTGTGTGTGTGTGTGTGTGTGTGTGTGTGTGTGTGTGTGTGTGTGTGTGTGTGTGTGTGTGTGTGTGTGTGTGATGAGACACACAGAGAGGGAGAGGGAGAGGAAGAGAGAGAGGTTCGCATGGCCTAAATCTGGTCTGGCTGCTACCAAACGTCAGCCAACCTTGGTCGGTTGGTTGTTGGTCGGGAGTAAGTTGTGACAGTGTCTTACCTGAAGTTCTCTCCGAGGCAGTGGTAGATGAGCGGGTTGATGGCGCTGTTACAGAAGGCCAGCAGGTTGACGGCCAGGGCGGTCTGTCTGACGGCCAGGGACACGTCCATCCCCATCCTGATGCGGACGATGTTGAAGACGTGATACGGCAGCCAGCAGACGGTGAAGGCCAGCACCACGGCGCACACCATGACCGTGATCTTGTTACGGGAGCGCGCTGTAACGCCGCTCGGGGGGATGGGGCCCTTGGCCCGCAGGCGGAAGATGATGAGCGCGTAGCACACGGTGATGAAGAGGAGCGGAACGGCGAAGCCCAGGACGAAGGAGTAGGTGATGGCCACCTGGCTGCCGAAGTTGGGGTCTCCGATCGTGCCGGGCCAGTCGACGATGCAGTGTTCGGCGCCGCTCGTGTCTGTGGCCGTCCTGGCGAAGACGATGAAGGGGCACACCAGGACCAGGGCCACGCTCCACACGCCGACGGACACCCAGCGGGCCTTGCTGACGGTGCGATGCTGAAGCGACTGCAGCGGCTGGACCGTCGCGTAGTACCGGTCGACGCTGAGCACCGCCAGGGAGAAGAAGCTCGCAAAGCCGTTGATGTTGGTGGCCAAGACCACGCTCCGGCACATGAAATCCCCGAAGGGCCACGCCATCAGAATCACGTCTGTCGCCAGGAACGGCAGGACCAGGAGGAACAACACGTCAGCCACGGCGAGGTTTAACAGGTACACGTTGGCAACAGTTCTCATCTTGGAGAAATTGGACACCACGTAGATAACTAAGACGTTCCCCGCCAGTCCGAACGCGCAGAGGAAGCAGTAGAGGATGGGGAGCACCGTGGACTCCAGCGCGGACGGGAACAGGTCCAGCTCCATCGCGCTACCGTTTGCCGGTGTGTCCCACCTGAAGTCCATTTTTGACTGGGGCGCGTGTGTCTGGTTCAGACGGGAACTTGCCCCCTCATTTGCATGTAGAAACCCTTCCAATTGCCCCTCGGCCATTCTCGTCACGTCAACGGCGGAAATCACCCTGATGAAAACGCCTGTGCGAAGAGAAATACATCATATTAGAAATAAAACGGGGTTTCCGCTGCAATTATTGGCGTCTACCGATGAGGAAACACACACACACACGCACCCTGGCAGTCACTGGGGGCGTATGCTAATGAAGCGATCTTTCACTGTTCGCCTCGGAACTATCCCAGAATCCACCGCGCGCGGAAAAACTCGCACCTATGATATCCCGTCACGCTATACGAGCGCCAACCGGCGGAGGTTCTTACTAATACGATCTTGATAAATATTCAACAGTGAAATTTCGTGAATTAGAAGTGCAGTATTAACAGTAAGGCGGTGGGATAATTTAAATTATATGTATCTGCCTGACGTTTTCTGGCCAAAAAGTTTTCAGGCAAAAACGATTAGACAAAATGTCACGTTGATGTAATGCAAATCAAATCAAATAAAGGTAACGTTACTTGATATACCGTAAAATCATTATTCATTTTTTTTCGGAATTTCGACAATGCAGGGGCTACCCAGGCATACACATATAACAATAACAATAACTAAATGAAAATTTAAAAATTCTTAGCAAATAAAGCTACCTGTCTACGTCGTATATTTTCGTAGGCCTGAGGTCATGTTAAGGAGGGTATGTTTTGTTAACAGTACATGTAGCTGGAATAAACAGATTTTAGGGAGGCGAAGCAAAAAGCATACCATTGGAAAGGGTAACAGTTAAGGAAGAAGCTTCAAGTATTTTACTTAATTGAATTTGTTGGTTGAACAATTAAAGACGGGTTCGGAAATTTTGGGAAAAGGTATAATAGCCACACTCTTGCCCCAGGTGGCAATTTAGAAAACCGATTTCGTGTAAAGCACATCGGGCTGGGCCAAAAGTTTTGCCTGAAGGGAAACTTTATAATTAAGCTTCTAGGGTCGTAATGAGAACTACACTGTCATTACGGCGGTAAGGTAAGGTAAAAATAGACCACAGGGGCAGTGGGATGTTCCACTGTTTCTAGGGGACGGTATTGGAAGGTAGAACCAATGCTGTAAATTGGGGTCGTGTGGCGTAACGGAAGAGTACTCAGCGCAGAACAAAGAGGTCCCGAGTTAGAACCTACCATGGGGATGCCACGGATCTTGTTGTGCCTTGGGTACGGCATCATACACGACTTTTGTCACTTAACGCTGGTGAAAATTGTCCTCTGAGTTGCTGGTGGCATAAGATTAAGTTGAAAAAAAAACTTGAGGGTGCCGTCACCATGTCTTGCGTTATATTTTGGAATTAAAATCAAATCAAATCCTTCTCCTTCCACCGTCTTTTAACTCCTTAACTGAAGTCAGGTACTCATTTTACACCTGGGTGGAGTGAGGAAAGTTGTTTCAAGTGTGTTTCCAACGTCTAGCTCAGAATGCTAAGAAGTTTGAAAATCCAGGTTTGCCTCAAAATCATTTGCAGTTTTCATGCGAGTTGGTAAAACAAGAATTGATTGTCAGACTATGTTGCTCGTTGTTGGTCATACATAACAAACGTCGTGAAGATAATTAAATATAAAAAATCACGCAGCATGTCACAATTGAAATGCAGGGGAAGGTAACTCACAGTTGAGTGGTGGGTGGGTTCTCTCTTGATAAATGATTCCCTCGCAAACAAGTCACGTTTCGAGACGTGTTTGGAACTGTGTAAACTTACAAAACACTTATCGAACTCACGTTTTCTGCCTTCTTTGCATTCCTCTCCCTTACTCCGTCCGACGGTGCATGAAATTCGCTCTCAGCACCTTGGTATTTCACTATCTGTTTACAGTCAGGAATGGTATGGTTGTGTGATCAACTTCGTTACGATTCAAATGGAATTCACTCCACTGTATATAACAGGCGGTGCCTTTGCCAAAACACGTATATATACCCCGCTGGGATCTCGAAGTCTGGAGAATATTTCTCATCTGTATCTGTCAAAACCCTCATATTTGCTGCTGCTGCACTCTGTAATTGCGATTAGGTGTCAGTCTTTTCTGAGCAGATTTCACTCACACGCAGTGGTGGCATTAACAAAAGCGTCTTGTACTAAACCTTAAGCTGTGAAATGGTGTTTAAGGCTGTGCCACAGGGATTCTGTCCCTGTACCAAATCCCTATATTGGATACTCAGACAAGTTATTGTGGTTAATGATTGAATGGAGCGCCTGCTTTTTTTTCTAAGCCCGTTCGTATGTGGGAATCATGTTAAAGGCGTTATGTGACTGGGAAGATTGACGGTCGCGACACAGACGTTGACTTTCAGACTTTTCAGTGTCAGACTGGTGCATTTCTTGTTGGATCACGTGAACATCACGTGAGCACCGCGTGAACATCTTTCCGCCAGCATAGCCTGTGCGCAGTGAGGTAAACAATGACCAACACGTCGGAAGAGAATGGTGGATGTTTGGTCAACGTTGCATCTGAACTTTACCCGTAAATAAAGAATTTTCTTCTTTTTTTCCTATCTGTTTTTTTAGTTTTTGTACTCATCTGGTCACATACGTCAAATCGCCGAACAATCGCAAAAATAGGCCCAGGTATTATTGGCATAGCGGTGCATGTTACCTGCAAACTTCAGCATTCTTTGTGATGGGAAAGGTTGTCTTTAAGTTAAATTCTTGTCGGTGGTTGGTTTTGAGCCACATTAAAAACCATTAAAACGACATTAAGTGTACGGTGACCTTCGACGAATGTAACAATATCATCTATGGAACAATGTGATACAAACTTCTGGGCAACTTTGACCCCCTGACGCCATGTTTGCGGACAATCAATTGTCAGACAGGAACGGGTCTTTAATACCATAACTCATGAAGATTTCGTCTGATTTAATTGTCAAATACCTTTGTGTTTGCCACAAAGTTTTGATCTTGAATCATATCTTAAATCTTAAATTATTTCATTCGACATTTGACTTTCAAAGCGAAGCGCAAGCATACAATACATCATTCTTGACAAATCATCTACGTATGAATCCATTACTGTACCATAGATTTATGGCTTAATCTCCCATATTCAATAAGTTCCGTACATACTTGGCACCCTTTCTGACCCCGATCTTACCGAAATCTCGACACTGACGGCCTTGACTTCTTCAGCAACAAAGTGCAAGCTTACGTGATAAATAAGCGGGGAGAAGGTTTCTTCCAAGACCCCAGATTGGTAACTTACTCTCTAACGTTGCTAAAGGTCCTCGTGCCGTGATTCACCCCACTCTAAGGACTAAAATGAAAACATAACTTATTTACTCTGCCCGTCATATGAGCTGTGTGGGCATGGAGGACATGGATCCAAACAAACTAACACTGCATGGAAGGTGCAATTTACCCAAATGATGTCAAATAAAAAAATGCCAGGTATATCTTGTAATGTGTTCTGTAGGCAATAAATGTTACCAGTATAGATTCATTTGTTGAGCCCTGTGCATCATGCTCCACGTCCTATTCTGGCTATTACGTAACTATGTTCAAGGTAAGTCTAAAAGGTACGTCTAGAAATGGTTGCATAACGTTAAATAATATCTACACATGCCACAGGTAAGTCTGATAATGCTTGCCTTAGGCATCAGATGTTAAACACGACTATTGCCAGACGTATCTGAGCTTTAATGGCATCCAATTAACCTTCAAAGTCCCTTTTATGGCCATTCTTTTAATGTAGTAAGTTGAACCAATTTTCTCCCATAACGTACTGACATATGTGTGAGGCAAAAATACGATGTCATTAGCGGAAAACAGTTGCTCGTTTTGAATCACAGTATGCTTCTAGCTATTCATTGGCATCATCGATAAAAACCGGCAACTCACGTAGCCTCCTGTGCAGGCCCCGCGGCGGTGGGGAAGAGTTTTAACGCGTTATTTTAACATAGCCGACCATCCTACATAGCCGCTATCGCGTTCGGATGTCTATCAGCCGCCAAGAGAAGAACTATCATAAAATACTAGTAGATATTTTTCCACAACGTAACAACCGAAAGCAATGTAAGTTGACTTGGAGAGGTTCAATCTTACCGTGGGATGAACGGGAGCGGGAAGCTGTAGCCAGAGAGGAGGAAGAACAAACCAGCGTCGCTAATTGCGCCTTCTTTCAAACCGTAAAACCTACTCCTGTCTGTCTTTGAGTAGTAAGTCCGTCTAAAACAAGGCCGACGGCACGGTGTCTGAGCTTCTGCGTTCCGGGAATTGTGCAGAAAGAAAGGTTCCGGGAACGCTGCTCACCATGATCTGGCCGGATTTAGGCCTCGTAATGATGTGGCGGCGCGGTCGGGTTTCGTCATCTAGGATGCCGAGAGCTAACACAGCGTCAAAGAGTAGAGACAAGACGCCCGGTGACGTACGAGGTATTCCTCTGCGGTTTGCTACATCAAACAGGTATCCTGCGTGCCCCCTGAATATAAAGAATGTGTTTTCCTTATCGAAACTTTGTGTGGTAATGGTCTTTTGGTAAATCTCCAAGCTGATTGGGCCAAATGGATACGACCTGGCTGACATACTAGTAGTGTCCTAACTTGCCCTCCAGGCGCAGCCTTGGTTCCATCAATCCCTTTTGTTAATGGGCTCCTACCCTTTACACTCGCTTCCCCGACAAACCTTTGTTACTCGCAGAGATTTGCTTCGATATGAAAGAAATATGGTGGAACAAGCAATATTTATGTATAAATAAATAAATACTTTCCGGATAGTGAGTGTGAGATTGAAATGTATCTGACTCTCCCAATCTTCCAAAACTTACTTGACTACATGTACATATCTTTCCAAATGTGAAATGACAAGTGTCTAACCAGAAAAGACTATCCACGCGAGTAACCGGCGACATTTTCATCCAAGTGCACAATATCTGTATCGGTTTTCTCGCGTATATCGATCTAATTCTCGATAATTGGAATTTATTGACAAGCACAGGGCTAAGTTAGGTTATATATGTCAGGATCTGGTTTGGTAGAATCGGTGATTCTAATTGGAGTCTGTACATTTTACGATATTCGCTTAAAAAGACAGAATTTTTCAATTTAGTCACGTTGGAGATTTAGGATTTCAAAGCATCCTATAACCTGAGTCTCTGACGACAAAGACTTCGGGAGATCGGCACCTCTACCCAGATCGGAGTCTCTGCCCTCATAAATACAACATTTTCCATTACGTTGATAACGCTGGGAGCTATGGATGTAATGGGTACTACGTATGCATACCGGGACTGGTGATGATGTAAATTGTCTACCCTGTTATCTGATCAAATTAAGTTACGTATTCCGGGAAAACTGCAGAAAACTGCAGCGTTGGTCGTATAGAATTTAGTGTCCAATTCGCTGTTAAGTGTTAAGGGCGTACAATTGCTCGTTAATGGCACATACCTGCCGTTTTAGATATACGAGAAAGTATGTGCAGCGTTGAATGATGTTGATGGGAGGATACTATGAGAGAATGGGAACTGAAACGTTAAGAACACCAGAAGCTGAACACCTTGGACTTATAGTAGATTATTTTTTATAATAGCTGTACGTGTTGTAATAGTGTTTTATCTTATAGTAGTTGTAATAGTTTTTTAGCTATATCATGTAATTTGTAACCGATCTTGTAATGCCGTAATTTTAACATAAAAGTGCAATAATCTAGTGCAATATTTGATGCTTATGCTTAAGTTATGTACGTGTTATATATATTCTACCTGTGTATCTCATTGTAAAAGCTGCCCAATTCAGCCTGCGGGCTGCAATTAGCAACTCATATGTATGTTGTATGCATGTTCCTTTTGAAATAAACCAGTCTCTCTCTCTCTCTC
>NW_017804143.1:736480-766392 GCF_001625305.1 Branchiostoma belcheri
ATATATATATAAGATAAGGGGAGAGAAAACTGGTTGTCAGATCTTCTCTGGTGCCCTGAATGGTACTGATGAGATTGTAACATGTAGACAAGTTCGAATGAAAGCTCATCTGTGTTGGTAGAATCCATGGTTGCAAAGTTTAAGCTTAAACTTTGTAACTAAGTAGACAGGTTGTTGAACGACCTTTACGTAAGGTGATATATCTTTACGTACGGCCGTATTAAAGGCTTCACAGCACGTCGTTACCCCCGTAGGTTTATCGTGTGACGCATGGCGTCTCAGGCCTACGTAAAGAATAAACGGGATAACCCGGATTTTATAGTTTTGGCAGGCTTTCCTCCGTGACGTCTTTCTCTGTTCAAGAATGTTTCAAGATCGCTGTCAAGTCTAGGTAAGGCCAAGTTTAGTTGACTACATGGATGCTATTCGCGCCCGCATGAATTTTCTCCCGTTAAAAAATGTTATAGACCATACTGTTCATGGTACAAAGAAACTGCAAAATGAGAAGATGTGTGCCTTAAATTGCAAAACCAATATTGGAAAATAATGCTAATATCGTACAATGCCAAAATCAATTCCAAAGGCAAAGAAGAAAAAAAATGAAAATGAAGGGTCTATTATCATTCTCCACACCATACTCTGTGTGTTTAGTCATTTGTTCAACCTTCATGACCACGTAGATTTCATGATGAAGGCAACTTTTTGGGCAACTTTTTACCCAAACGTTTTTTAGTCGGACGCTCGCCTCAGTTTTGCGGTTCCCAGATGTCATCCATAGAATCAGATCAACATGGCCGAAACGACCGTACGCTATCTCCCACGCAGGCGGTCACCTTCAGGCTTCTCAGAATCGCCGTTGCATCATGTGTTCATCGCCTTAAAGGTTTTTGTCAAGAGATCCTCAGAAGGTAAATGGCGGTGGTGGTATTACTTTAAATGGGCGGCGAAGACACGGTTGCATGCAGTGTGCTCGTGTTACGTAAATGACATTCATCAACGGGTGAAAGTTTTGGGGGCACCGATCTCTGATGCAAAGCTAAAGAGATAGCAGAGCCACATCATGATTCATGGACTGAATTCACAATTGGTGAAATACAGCATTTATTTACACAGCAGGGAAAATTGTATTCACTAATATGATGAAGAATTCCAGATAAGTCCAGAAATGGTTGCTTTTGGCATCTGACGCTTTAAACAACCATTATCAGACTTACCTGACATGCAACAAAGAATTGAGGTGTTCAAAAAGTCATGTATAACTGTCGCAGAGTGGAACTCGCTTCCACAAAGTACAGTAGGGGCATATATATTGTTTTAAACAATGTTTAGAGTTACATGTTCGGGTGTTAGGTGCATCAAGTCGCTCGGTGTAATGTAGCCAGCTGCCGCCGCGCCGCGTGCCTACAGCGGGGCTAGTGTGTTACGCCTAGGGGCGGTCATAATTGCTATACAGATACAGAAGCTGGTGTGTTACGCCGAAGGGCAGTTATACCGGCTACACAGATACAGATACATATTATTGACCTGTAGATTTGTGGTGACGATCCTCAGGCTACTTATTTCGGCCATTTCGCAACCATTCCAGCGCCCATAAACAACCCTTCCAGAAATTTTCAGTACTGAAATACGATAATGTGTCGAGTACCACGGCTTTAAACCATAACGCGCTAGAGAAGAAGAATGGTCACTTACGAAAGACTTTATCACCCATCTCTTAACGTATGTGTCTGTGTGTGTGTGTGGGGGGGGGGGGCTTAGGGTTGATCTTTCTAGTATTTGTTGCTTCAGTGCAGACCTTAACGTTAAGTTTGATTTTCAAAAACTGTATCCAGCTGCATAGTTTTGGTTTAAACATTCAAAAATATTTCCTTAATGTCTAACCTTCACAAACGTATGAACGGACAGGGACCGTTTATGGTGGATCCGCGGACGGACGATGAAGGATGTGCAATAAAGACAAGATATCTTCCCCACACATCACCCTTGTCAATTGTCTCCGCCTTATATTGAAGCTCCGCTTTGAGTATTTCCTCGATAAAGCTAAGTTGCATCATGAGAGATCAACAGCTTGCCATTGAATATTGTACGACAAACCAATAAAATATATCTTGTCATATTGAAGCGCGAACCCTATATAAAGCATATTGCGGACTTACACTACACTTAAGGCTTGACTATTTTTCACGTATACTATACCTATACATTTTTGTAGCTGTACGGAAAGGCCTATAATTTGTACCAATGCAATACAACAGTTACTGAATCTTGCAAATAACCCTTGAGGTTCTCGAATTGTGCGGCCCGTTGGTTCAATATTAAATTCTGCCAGCGTCAAGGTAAATCGAGACTGGCATAACGGCTCGTGACAAAAATCATTCTTTTGAGAAGCAAAAATAAAGCAATTACGATGGTTATGTACATCAGGGTCCATCACCCTTTACTCGACCGCGACGGGGGCCGACATAGTCTACAATGCAAGATACCTTTGACCCAGTGTTGACGTCACACTTGAAATAAGCCACGTGACAAGCTCCACTGGGTCAGTCTAGTGAGGAAGACCAGAGTGACTGGTCGAAAGCTCTAGGTGAGAGAACTTTGTGGTGTTAGATCAAAAGTTATAACTTTAAACATGATTATGTATTGCTTGCTTCTCAAAGGAACGTTAACCAGACACGGTAACAAGTCTGACTTGGCTGTTCTGCTTATCTTAACGTCACTGGCAGAATCTATTTGAAATAACAGACTTTAGAAATGAAGAGCTAGAAAGATGATTTGCAAGATTCTGTGTTCCGTAACTGTTGTATTTCATTGATACAAATTATAGGCCTTTCCGTATAGCTGCGTGAAAAACATTGAAGCCTTGTAGTGTAAGCCCGCGATATGTATTTTTGTCCAAACGTATTTCGTCATTGAATAATACACATCTGACTACTTTCAGGAGCTGTTGCATGTCACTGTCGTTGGTTTCGTGCCGTCTTTAGGCTAGTCTCACACGGGAATGTCTGATTTGTGAGGTCGTTAGACAGCCAAAGCGACTGGCGATACCTACCCACGAGCTAACGACACCGGCTGTCTTCTGGATTTATTTTATCGCCCGGGTGTAGATGACTTCGTACAAAGCGGCGATCTCCAAGGCGTCAATTCAGCACTACTGGGGAAGGACTCAGTGCTAGAGAAATTGCCAAGTTGAATATGCAATTGCGGGGAGGCAAAACTGGTTTCGCTGAGTCAATTTTCTCGCTATTCTTTAATGTTGAGTAAGTTGAGTAAATCTTGTCTAATGGCATACTGGTATCTGTGGCACAAATGCGATGTCACAAACAGAAAACGGTTACCTGTTTTGTATCTTAGGCTGATTTTAGCTATTTATGGGTGTACAAAAAATAAAGACATCACGTAGCTCATCACATAGCTTGTTCCGAGGCAATTTCAACGCTTCAAGTGTGAAAGGATGACGAAAAAGTACTAAGAAATGGCGCTGTAAACATCAATACAAACAGACTTCCTCATCCAGAATATTTTTGTTTGCCACCCTAAA
Source organism: Branchiostoma belcheri (assembly GCF_001625305.1). Lineage (NCBI taxonomy): Eukaryota > Metazoa > Chordata > Leptocardii > Amphioxiformes > Branchiostomatidae > Branchiostoma > Branchiostoma belcheri. Next base: position 740,019 of record NW_017804143.1, read on the forward strand.
ATTGCATTGGATGGCTTTAAAGTCATATTGACGTATTTAAGGGTGACATTCCGTATATAGTTTACAACGTAATGTTGTGTCAGGAAAGATATCAGTTGAAACGGAAAAAAATCTGATGCAAATTGACCAAATGTCGAACGAAAACCGGGGAAAATCTGGGATTCCGCCTACGTGCTATGTCTGAGTGAGATAAAGAGAGCAAACGTCCGGGGTTTTGCTGGAGGCAAATTCAATGAGAGAAGATCACGTTATTGATGGGTTGCGATAATAATCAATATCGCGATGAGGTGCCCTTAATCCGACATGCTCTGTCAATAATCCTCCGTTTTGTCATAGACACAATTGGGAACGTTACACGTAAGGAGATAAACGTCTAAAGTCCTTAAACCCCTGCCAGAACCTCATTCCAACCAACCACCAACCAACCAACCAACCAACCAACCAACCAACCAACCAACCAACCAACCAACCAACCAACCAACCAACCAACCAACCAACCAAGGTTGACTGAAGTACGAATGATCAGGCCTAGCCTATGATCAGATAGTAGTATTTGGGCCATCGCACACGTGGTGTTAAATGAAAACAAATAATTATTTGCGGTATTGTGGTTTTGCATTCTATGTCGCCCAACCGAAATGATTCTGTTGTTTATAGAACAAAGGAGTACAGCAGTATGTCAAACACGGCACCTAACGTTGTTGTGTTTTACATTCATCTCCATTACGATGCTACGAAAAAAAACATACATGTATGCTGAATAGGCATGTATGTAAATAGTACAAATTCATGAATTCGCTAGAATGTTACACAATATACTGTTGGCTTGCCAAAAAAAGTATCAGGACGGCTCTGAAGTCGGCGGCACACTGCCAACGACCTTCGGGCGAAGTTTTAGATCACTAGAAGGTCGCCTAATTTAAAACCGCCAGAGGATCCAGCGTCTTTGTCGTCTGAAAATCTGCCCCGTTATACCTCGCCGGGCTAGCTAGTTTCCTGCAGCGAGGCGCCGGCTTTAGGAGATTTGTTCCGAAATGCATATGGTACACCGTCTGAACAGAAGTATCCTATCTGGAAAGTCTTGGGAATGGGAAACTTCCCCATGGCGAAACGGCAACGCTGGACAGATAATGACTTTTGCTTTCAATTGTACGAGCTAGCTTGTACAAGTTGTAGGGAAAAGTTTTATGTTTCTTTATTTACTACTTCTCGTTTAACTTTGAATTTACGTTTTAAGAGGTATAAAGGAGGCCACTAAAGCGATCACTTAATAGGGACGTTAGACGATATAAATTTTTATTTTGACCATTTACTGACGTCACGTATCCGTTAAGTCTCGTGTGAATAAGGCCACGTGTCTGTAACCTTAACTCTCGCGAGTTTACGTTCGGGAGTGATTGGTCATTAATTATCCTAGTGAAAGGGAGGGCCATGGAAGAAAATTGGCTAAGAGGGGAGCGGCCCCACTCAGGATACCACGACGTTCCGCAAGACAGCGCAAAGGATCAATCATGGATATGGACATCCTAGCAAGATTATATCTAACATACAATTTTTGAGATATTAAAAAAAAATGTTGCTCTTGGTTGCTATCATACAGAAAATCTAGACAATGAAAGTTGCATATTCATATACAAGTATATTTCTTCCCACGTCAACAATAAAAAACAAAACATTTACACCTGATGTAATCATGTGTTCCATGAACTCTATTCTGCCATAGATTAGATGCCTAAACGTAGAGTTTAAAAAGTATCAAACAAGCAAAAGCGAAACCAAAATTAGGGATAGATAAAATTTCCGATGTTTCCGATCTAAAATCATACATAATGGTGCCATATTTTTTACTCAATTAGAATGATGGAATCGTTAGGCATGTTTTACTGTACGTTTAAACGTTGCCATTCCTCTTTAATGTACAGTAAGTTGAATAAACCCATGGTACAAAATTTAATGCGATTTAGCTAAAGAAAAATGGCTGCTTGTTTTGTATCGCTAGCTATTTATCGGTGGTACAAAAAGTACTCCTGTTTTAAACGCTTTAATTATAACAAAGGTTGACAAAAATGTGCCAAGGAATGACAGTAAATGTCAATATCAGACAGTTTTCCCCATCCAGAATATTTATTTTGTCTTGGATTGAATGCCTTTAATTTGATTTGATTAGGCTTGGCCAATTGGGTCAACTCAGTATCATGTCTATCCAATCAGCATGTGCCAAGCGTAATCAAACGGCACTTTTTTTATATTTACAAATTAGCAGACGTGTAAGACTGTACGTATCTAATCATGAAGAGGTTTGTTTACGTCGCCCCCGGTTTTGAAGACCCAAATGAAGCGTGATGTTGAAGTACCCTCTTAGTAAAAATCATGTGTCAAGCGTGATCAAACGGCACTTTTTTATATTTAAAAATTAGTAGAAGTGTACGTACCTAATCATGAAGAGGTTTGTTTACGTCGCCCCCGGTTTTGAAGACCCAAATGAAGCGTGATGTTGAAGTACCCTCTTAGTAAAAATCATGTGTCAAGCGTAATCAAACGGTACTTTTTATATTTAAAAATTAGTAGAAGTGTACATACCTAATCATGAAGAGGTTTGTTTACGTCGCTCCCGGTTTTGAAGACCCAACACCAAATGACGCGCGATGTTGAAGTACCCTCTTAATGCGTGGACGTCTTCCTTAACGTCAACAGCGTTATCTTTCACGTTCGAGCGTACACCCTACCTGACAGCACGTACCAGCACGTACCATGCTACTCTAGCTCTGCGCAAACTCACTGCAGATGAGAGGTAGACCCATTAGTTTAGGAGGAGGGCTAAACGGCCACTTTGGCATGCTGAAGGTTGAAATCTCCCACGGGAAAAAAAAGAAGTACCTATTGAGTGAAAAATTGGAGATTCAACCCTCTCGATAACGTGCATGCACTGGTGAAAACTGCACCCCATTATTCCTTGTCTATTTGACGAGGACGAAGGAGCCATTAAAACGTGTAGAAAATGTGGTGTGGGTGGGGCAAGATCCTTTCTGAGCCTACTGATTTAGTGGGCGGAAAATGGCCATTTCGAAACGCCCGGAGGGCTAAAAAGCCCTGGCGACTGACGGTCTCTTACGAGACGATTTTCCCAGACACACCGTATACATATTATCGTCGCAGCACACAGGCCAAGTTGTAAAAAAACGTGAAGACTCTAAAGTGGACAGGCCATAACAGTTTACAACGGTCTATTATGACTGCGTGTGTAACAGGGGATCAAGATGAATAGGTTTCAGTTCAAAAGTTCAGAACGTTCGCCCAATTTCCCGGGATTGAATAATTTTCACATAAATTCGCCTGGCACGTTGTAAAGAATTGTCTGATGCTACTCATTGCCGATGTGCGTAGCATTGGTTCCCATACACAGGACTCGAAATACAAGCTAGTATGCAGATTAATGTAGGAAAAATTGGAGCTGTGCAGGTATTTCTGATGTCTACCTCCATGTACTGGGTATATGCAGGTTAGTGCAGGTAAATTGGAGCTGTGCAGGTGTTTCTGATGTCTACCTGCACCAAACCTGCACTTGTCCATGTACTGGGTATATGCAGGTTAGTGCAGGTAAAATTGGGGCTGTGCAGGTATTTCTGATGTCTACCTGCACCTAACCTGCACTGGTCCGTGTACGAAGGTATTTCTGATGCTTATGTCAGCTGGTAGTGTGTTGTAGTTGGTTGTGCTCTGAATTCGAATGGGGTGGTCGACTGTGGTCGTACAAAAATGAAATCCCCAACATCCAATATTTAATGATGCCTGCACTACGTTATACTGTAGGTGTGCAGAAAAAAAGGTTTTCGAGCCGTGTTTGTGCCATGTTTGATGATTTGAAGGGCAGGGACGCCTTACGTAATCCATAACACTGTGCCTTATCTGTAGTTACACGATGTGATTGGGTGACGCATGTGATGAGATTAGGTGGATTTACTGTCTGTGAGTTAAGCCGGCGTCACACAGTTGACGAGATTCAGCCGTAATTGTTGATCGAAAGAGGGCAGCTCAATTTTCAAAGGCATCCAATACAATTTCAAGGCTGCCAAACAATTATTTTCATGTGGAAATCTGTCTGATATTGACATATTTGCTGGCAATTCTTAGCACTTTTTCATTTTGTTTCAATTTGAAATAGCCCGAAAACAAGCTACGAGAGCCATCTCTTTGGTTTTGGTTACCACCCATAAATACATAGAACCAGTTTACGATAGAAAACAAGTAACCGCTATCCGTCAGTCACATCACAGTTTTGCCTAACAGATTGAGTATGCTATGGGATGGGGTTGATTGAACTACATTATTAGAATTAAGAGGAAATTAGAAATACAGTTTTACAGCCCTGAAATTGCAATGGGCCTTTAATTAAAATTGACAGATAGACCTAGAAGGCCAATATGAGCATCTCATGGTTAAAGGCATCCAATGCAATTTCTTCATGGCAATAGGGAAACATATTCTGCCTGTGATATTTACATTTACTGCCAATTCTGAGTACATTTTCGTCATCATCTCGTAATAATTGAAGCGTTTGAAATAACCCCAAAGACAAGCCACATAAGGACTCCCTTCATTTTTGGTACCACCAATAATACGACAGAAGCAGCGAAAGCTAAGAAAACAGGCAACAGTTTTACGCTAGCGACATCGCATTTTTGCCTCCCAAAAATATATCAGTATGCCATAGCTATGGGATAGTATTGATTCAACTTACTACATTGAAACAAAATCGCAAAAAGAAAAATTGACTTTGAAAATGCAGTTATACTTTCTGAAATCACTATGGGTGCCTTAAACAAACGGCTCAAACAAACAAGCAAACAAACAAACAAGTAACAAATAGTGCTTACCGTCGTCTGATATCCTCTCTTCCTGTCTTCTGTTTCTCTCTTGATGTCTCGTACCGCGCCGCTGACACCTGTAGCGTGGTATGAGCGGCAGAGCTCGCTCAGGTTCGGTAGATATGCCTCCAAGGTGCGTTTCGTGTAACGACCGCTAATTTACAAGTGTCTAGCACCGGAAATTAGGCTCAAGTTGTCCAGACGTCACTAGTAGCAACTGACGTCACTGAAAACGCCTGAACTTGACGTTGTCTCGATGGGAGCAAACAGCCAGCGAGAAATCCGCCAAGCCACTTAACGACCACTTTCATGGTTGCCAAATCCGTCTGAGACAAGTAAAGTTCAGAAGTGCCCCGGGATTTTGAAATAGGGGCCATTAACGGTCTACCTGTCAGCGTGCATGCTTAGTTACATGTGTGTAAAAACATGGGTGGATGTGATGAATGGAAATCTGCAGTCATCATGCTGAGTATGAGTCACTGTGTCATTTTCGAGACTTACGGTTTATCCGATGATGCATGTAATAAGAAAGTCAACGTCAAAGAGCTTTATTAGCATGTGAAAGACAATTAAAAGTCTGAATTATAGCTTTACGCATTACATACATTAAAAAAATACATTTAAACAAATCGCGACTATAAAATCTCAGAAAGCAGCTATATATTAGAATTCAAAGCGTTACCTATAAAGCATATGTAGTACAGTACTTAGTATACGTCATCAAAACACAAAGATCATAGGATTTACTTGTAATCAATACAGAGATATTCTACTAGCGCTACGTACTTGTTAACTATCATTTGTCTTAATTTACGTTGCTCCAGCGACATGAATGAAAGTTCATAAAGTGTCTGTTGCATTCCAAAACGTGGTCCATTCCAAATCATGATTTGGAATAACATGTTTTGGAATGCAACAGTGTCCCAAGGAAATCAAATATTTTGCCATCGCAGCCACAGCGCCCTCTATCGAAAACTAGGGGAACTGCAGTGTCATCATGACGTCACTTCACAAACCAAAATGGCGTCCGTTCAGAACAGGGGCCGGCGACACAAGTGGGCGATAGACTTCAGTCACAGGTACAGTTAGCCTTATTTGGTGAATTTGTCGAATGTAGGTACTTCTATAGGGTATCAGGAATAATGTGTGAGAGTTTGGGCGCTGGAATTATAGGCGTTGTTGTGGAATTCCTCATTTCGTGCGGTATCATGGGGGAGGGGGGGAAAAAAGGAGCCAGAATTTTGGCCATGATCAAATGGGCCAACTCTTCTGGCATAATCATCTGTCTATTTGGCCAATTTCTACTCTTTCCAGCCACTTCCCAACCGTGGTTGGTAGAGGCAGATGTGAGTGACAGATGTCAGGGGTTTTCTAAACCAGGGAATAAGGGCTATGCTCCCTCATGTAACCATCCAGCACCCCCATATCAATTTTCAGATTGAACCCTAAGTGGCTACATACACATAATTTTAAGTCTTTCAGTTCTCAAAATGATCTTTCCCAAAATGGTCTTTCTTTGGAAACAAAGCATCATAACAATGCATTCTAACATTACTGTGTTACTCTTGTAAAAAATTCCAAAATCCTGTGCCAACCCCCCACTCGATCACTTCACTCCCTCACCATGCTAGTGATCTGGTCTCTCATGCTAAATTTTTCTTGAAAAAAAACTGACATATCCTGCCTTACATGTACAGGAGAGGTGATCGTCAGGTCCAGCCAGTGTCAGACCTACCGTCCCCCGTCGGGTACACGGACAAAACTGTGTCTGACGTGTCAGCCAGGGACAAGGACTCCAGTCTGGTCGCCAAGGTGGGAATATCAGTAATATCAGTAATATATAACACTCACACACTCACTATCCAGGATTTGAATTTAATTCTGCAGCAGTCGGCTACATGTAGTAGTACTGGTCTTCACTCCACACCTCCATGCGGCCCGATTCAGCGGGTTTACACTGGCAAGGCTCTAAATATTGTCTATAAAGTATAATATTGATATATTATAGTGATAGATGGATTAAATACTAGAGTATGAACAGTCACATGTATCTGTAGAGAGCCTGGGATGTGGCCTTGGGTCTCTTGAAACAGTAACATGTTCTTGTATTTTCTCCACTGTTTCAGGGAACCCCTGAAGCAGTCTCATACATCTGTATTTTCTCCACAGAGAGCCTGGGATGTGGCCTTGGGTCCCCTGAAACAGTCACATGTATCTGCTGTATTTTTCCACAGAGAGCCTGGGATGTGGCCCTGGGTCCCCTGAAACAGCTGCCCATGAACCTGTTCATCATGTACATGTCCGGTAACTCCATCTCCATCTTCCCCATCATGATGGTCGGGATGATGTTCATACGACCCGTGCAGGCCTTCCTCGCTGTCAAGAGCAGTAAGTAAACTACAAAAGTAACAGTTACAAGAGAATTCTTTCAGCAGTCACAAGTTTTTGAAGGGTAAGAATACTAACCTCCAAATTTTCGATGACTATCTGTAGGCCACTCGCCTAGGAAAATTTGGAGGTCAGTACTCTTACCCTTCAAAATCTCTTCAACGATAGAAAGTAACATTTGCAAAGCAAATGCATACTGTATAGCTCGCATATGGGCTGCTCTGTTAATTCTTACTCAAACACAGTCACAATCCCTCCTACTATAAAATTGCAACACTATGTAACCAAAACCAGTTACCATTGTGAGAGACCATGTGGTTGACCAGGTCAGAGGTCACTGTTTGGAGAAGAGAAGAAACTGAGCAAAAACAAAATGTTTTCGTTCTGCGAAGGTAAACATAACAAACAAGCAATAGGGAGTAGAATTATAACAACTAGGAAGACAAGAACTATCCTCAACTGTAGGGGCCAAAATATGAGCATTTTGGAGTTGATTCAGAACCTCTACATTCTCTTCTTTTTTTCACAAATCAGGGGAAAAAATGAAAGGGGCAAATCTATGAACTAGTTAATTAGCTATAGTGTGGCCTAACAAAAAATATGCACAGATCCAGATCTACAGGATATGTGTCAGCCTTGTTAGCTTTCGTCCGCTACCCAAGGTTGGCGGGGAGCGGACCTTGGGTAGCGGACGAAAGCTAACAAGGCTGACACTCAGGCTAGGTACATGGGATACCAGAAAGTCTTCAAAATAACTACCTCACTAATGAGGCTCTGATTTCTTAGTTATTTTTGCCCCTTTGTGTGAAAATAAAATGAAGTGAAACGTCACTTATATATAAGTGCTCCTTTGACTTGAGCCCTGATTGGATTCTGAATGTAATCTGTGAAGATGAATAGAGACTACTCCTGCAGTGTAGTACTCACACCTGTGGCCACTTGATAGTGAAAAGGGAGCAGTCAACCTCATTCCAAGGACACTCAGCATTTTGTATATACAATTATGTCTTCTTGTAAGCTAGTAGTGCAATGCAGCGTTGTCATTCAGGGTTAGAAACACACAAAAACACATAAAATCACCACAAGTACATCTCGATAGTACTATGCATTCACTTTTGTGGTGGTTTTATTTTCACATTTTTTTCAGTGTCCTCTTAACACAAAATTATAGCATTGTAAAGGTGTGTTCTGGACTTCCAGTTGTACTATAGAATTGTTTTAACTGTGGACTTTTACCTTTAACACTGCCAAAACTTCCTCTTCTCTCCTAATGTGAAGTAAGACCACCACAAAAGTAATTGTATTCTACAGATTTGATTTGTTTCCATTCCTCCAGCGTTCAAGAACTTTGACGGCTCGCAGGCGTTGGCTCAGAAATGCGTGTACCTTGTGTCCAACCTGTTGGCGCTGGGTCTGGCCCTGTACAAGTGTCAGGCCATGGGACTGCTCCCCACACACTCCTCCGACTGGCTGGCCTTCATGGACCCACAGCAGGTGCTACTTTATTACCTCCATGAAAAATGGAGGTATTGTTTTTGGCGCGTCTGTGTGTGTGTGTGTGTGTGTGTGTGTTTCCGCAACTTTGTAGTCAGCATAACGTCATAACGCCTTTATGGGTTGTGATGATATTTGGTATGCTGATAAGTCTTAGAAAGACAAAGGTCAAGGTCAAATATGGGCCTCCTGGTGGATGACCTTGGTACTGCAGCAGAACTGCAGTTGAAATGAAGTATGACAAAGCAAGCCCATATTTCATGGAGGTATGAGATCTCGGAACTCTTGTTCTACTTTATTTTACTCTCTAAAGTACATGTATATTTTCTGTTCGAAACATTATGAATTCCCATGAATAGTTTCATCAGGTTGGTAAGTCACTGAATAAAAAGACTCTTTTTACACAACCAAGTATTTTATTCAGTCGATGCTTTAGTGACCATCTGTCACCTTCCTCAGTGCACAGTTCACTGTAACCGAACCATGTAGATATGTAAATAGTTTATGTTTGGGAACGCATCTACATGTATAGCAGCGACACCTGTTCTGTGTAATGTGAACCAGTCAGAATTGCCCTGAGGAAGGTGACAGACGGTTACTGAAATGTCAGCTGAACGAAACACTTGGTTGTATAAAAAGTCTCTTTATTCATTGTTTTCCGAAGTCACAATGTGTGTAGGGATAAATCCAAAAAAATCATACTTGCCCAATCCGGCTAGTCCAGGGACACATGCACTTGCTGGATCAGTACTTGTCTTGGGCAAGTGGTCTTGTTTTGATGCTTGAACTGATCATTTGGACTTTGTGAAAGATAACATGTAACATATGGAACTGTTTGGTGTTGTGTTTCCACTGTTATGAAATGTTGTTTTGTTTTATTTTGCAGAGAGTGGAGTATTCCATGGGAGGCATGGTGGTGACATAGAAGAAGAATTAGGAAAAGACAATTTCAAGAACATCAGAGCCTTTAAATTCTTTACCCATTGTATTGTAATTTACTAAACTACGAGGTCCTCACAATCACGATTCACACAGTTTTTGTACCATGGTATCATATACACTGTACATGTGGCACTGGTCTATGCCACCCCCCAATATTGGATGTATCATCTTTTATTTATTGAGATTTTTTTCCAATTTGTGGAAGGATTGACATAACAGGTGACTGTCACCTTATCAAGATGTCAACCCTGAGACCAGGGTCTTCTAGATACTCGAACCCAGAACCTTCAGATTCTAAGTCAACAACCCTAACCACAAGACCACTTTGTCACCATTGAATGTTGTTTGCGAAGTTTTCCACAATATCTTCTTTGATTGACAAGTCAGTAAAATCCAATAGTAACAATACTGTTCAAACATGCAAAGAAAGCTTTAAGAGAAAGTTTTAGTCAGGACAAAGGGCATTGCCTAAAACTGGTTCAATAAATGTATATATATATTGATATCAGGCAATACAGGGTTCTGCAATGTAATGTTTGCTTCCTACGTGTCTCAGTCTTTAGAATAATTCTATCTGAATACACATTTCTAATGCAAAGCCATATTTAAATCAAATTGTTATCCTATAAGTTGTCTCGCATGTAAGCATTGAAGAAGGTCCCACTAAATAGAGTGGTACATGTACATTAACATGAAAGTTTGTAAATTACATAATGAGAATCAAAATCTTATCCAACTCACAAAGAAAGTTTTTGACTGAATCACTCAGTCTTCATCAGCTTTCTGACCCAAGCATACCCTGGAATCCAAACTCGCTGTCCGGGCCGCAAAAGCCCTTCGCCCGCTGGTGTAAATTACCGCTACGGGGGAGTCTAGCCCGGGGGGAGTTTGGCTGGCCGGACATTCTAGGGCCAGCCAACTCCCATCGGGCTCAACTCCCCTGTAGCGGTAAATTAGGCAGGGCGGGCGAAGGGCTCTCGGCTGCCGAAGGAAAAAGGCTAACGGCCCGATACTAGTTTGGCATCCAGGGTAACCCAAGCACTGTGCATGTGTTGTATAGACACGAGATTTGTTTCCACAGTCGGAAATTCTGGTGAGTAAATTTCTTTGAGTTGGAGAACATTTAATTCTCATTAAGACACTGCACATGTCTACATTTACAAAGGAGGTTTAAAACTAAATGCGAAACAAATCTTGAAAGTTCATGTGTTTGTAGAAGTCATTAAATATGAAGGAAACACTGATGGCGTATGATGTAACTGCTGCAAATAAAGTCAAGGTCAAGTTGCCAGTACTACTTAGTATTACTTTTGGGGATTCAGAAAAATAGTATGCACAGGACCAGAACAGTCGCTTCTGCACTTGCATTCAGTATTTTCTGGAGTAAAGACTCCTTTCTAAATAAAACCTTGCTACGGTTACACCGTCCGGCGCGGGAAGATGGTGACACGGTGCTTTATTATGCTGCTCACCACCAGGCGTCCATCCGGTCCTAAGGCAATACCGTCCGGCCTCCTGATACGAGCCACGGTGCGGACGAACTCCCCACGGCTTGTGAACATTTTCACCTTATTCCCAGTCGCGACAACGATATTCCCTAAAGTATCCGTACAGATGCCATCGATATAACGATTACCAATACTAAACCTGAACAGCAAATACCCATCCCTATGGTACACTTGCACCCAGTTCTTCGGAACGATGTTGTTCTTCGGAACGATGATGTTTCCGTCATTGTCCGTTGTAATGTATCGTCCGAGTAACTCAGTAGATTTCAATCTAAGTATCAACGAGCCGTTTGAAGAGAAGGCATTTAAATGTTTAAAATGCGAAATCACAACGATTCTGTCATTGGGCACGTCCACAGCAATGCCTAAGTTATTGCTTTCGTGAGGATTATAAGATTGAGGTAAGTCGAATGTGGTTTCGGCAAACCTTCCCGACTGTACTTCACTATGTGAACAGTGCTAAATTTAGAAGAACCTACGACCAGCAAATGACCCTTTCTGTCAATGGCAACATCTTCGGGAAACATGGATTGTCCATTTGTACCGGGCACCACAGTCTTAAAGAGACGGAGAAAAACTCCATTCACGCTGAAGACCTGGACTCGTTTATTGCTTCTATCAGCCACATATATCTCATTGTCACTGGATACGGCCACTCCGTTTGGTTGCCTAAATCTCCCGGGGCTTGATCCCTTTCCGCCAAGGATGATCTTCTCTGATTTCAAAATCTCGGTGTGGCGCTCTGTAATCAGTGATTAGAGTGAATCAGGGAAACCCTGAAGAATTCACACACACACACACACACACACACACAAATAAACACACACACACACACACACACACACAAATAAACACACACACACACACACACACACATTAGACTTTTGGAATAGGCAAAGATGCAATACCTTTGTAGAAAGATGTTGTCGGCACTAGAACGTTGTGTTTTGTCGTTCTCACTTCCGATTCAGGTCTGGTCGTGTCAAAAGACATCGTTGACGTTAGCTGGATGGAGGACATCATTGATGGTGTCGTTATTAGGTTGGAGGACATCATTGATGGTGTCGTTATTAGGTTGGAGGACATCATTGATGGTGTCGTTATTAGCTTGGAGGACATCATTGATGGTGTCGTTATTAGCTTGGAGGACATCATTGATGGTGTCGTTATTAGCTTGGAGGACATCGTTGATGGTGTCGTTGGTAGGTTGGAGGACATCATTGATGGTGTTGATGCTAGGCTGGAGGACATTTTTGATGGTGTCGTTGGCATGGAAGTGGAAGCAGTGGATGGTGTTGGTGTAAGGTCAGAGCTTGTAATGTTTGATGACAGTGTGGTATGTTGTAAGATGTTGGAAATGGAAGTCGATTCATCATCTCTAATAGAGCGATTGAAGGTCCACACCTGTAACATAAGCGTAATGACAATTCAAAGTAATATACTGTTTCCACAATCTTTCAATTTCAATGAAGTGGGAAAATGATTAACACGCCATTTCTGTGTCCTCGACATACATTTCAATGTTCATTGTTAGCCAAATGCCACATTACATACAATAACTGTTTTCGCATAATCATGAATCTGCCTAGTGTAGTGACAGTAAGATGTTTGTTTTGAACCTGAGGCCTTTGATGCCAGATGGCGTAAAGAGTGCTATTCTTTTGTTTGGGCCGTCGTTTCCACCCATCTAACATCATTGTTTAGTCTGTACTTAAGTTAGATTTATTCTATCGTAACTCATTCTTCACAAACCTCTGAAATATATATATATATATATATATATATATATATATATATATATATATATATATATATATATATATATATATATATATATATATATATATATATATGCAAAACTCGCACGCTCGTATCAGCTTAGGATCAACATGGCCTTATCCAGAAGTGATTGACCAGGAGCCTTTACCCGATAGAATACAATATTTTCTATGACTTGACTAGCTACCAGAATCGATCCGGTCAGATTTAGCACAGTGGGAACGCCCCCATCCGGCTCGATTCGGCTAGGTTCTGCTCTTTGACGAGGTGGAATTGTATCCCGATCGAGCAGGAAAGAAAGGAAAAAGAACATAGAGCTTGCGACCAGACAAAGTACAAAATCTTGCCTTTTCAACATCCTGAACGTTGGCGCTGAAGTAGAGCCCAACAAAGGTTGCACAGAAGACTATTAACGCCATGAAAGCGGTTGTTATTAAAATAACCCCCAGCCGTCGACACGTGCACCACGATGGCAATGCTGAAAACATGTGGGAAAATGTTTAAAGCAAGAAAAACTGGTGTAGCTTTTCAGTTGTTGTTTTCACCCAGTTTTGCTCAGTGCACAAGTGCCATGGGGCATTTAAAACGTAAAAACAAATGATATCTCAGGACATAGGTCGTGATTTTTTTATCATCAGGAACTGCAGGGGCGTTTCTTTGAAAATTTTTGAAGAAGGATAACTCAAGAACCGGTTGACGGATTGTGTTTTCGGTACGTAGGTAGTTTGAGTGATACTTCACATAATTAAATGACAATTAGGCAATTTAATGTGCTTAACTAATAACGGAATTCGATAAATCTGCTGTGTTCCATAATAGGAAAATTTAAACTTGTGAGATATGTAATTGCGAGGAAGAATAACATTGGCAGATATTATGTAAATTGTAACCCAAATATGCATATATATAATTAATGCAAGCATTCTATCGCTACATACTGGTAAATGGCAGGAATATCATACTTGCGGTATTTGGAAATCAAATGAACATGAACATCATCAAAAACAACCTATACCAATCAGGATCTCATTTCCGTAATTTATTAGGAAATGGTAAATAGGACTGACTTTATGTGGAGAATATGAAAAACTGATATAATTCATGGAAATGATTATCGTATTTGGATAATCAATGAGACAATGAAAGGCTAACATTATCTGATTAGTGTATGAGATCAATAAACTCTAGCTGCAAACTGCTCAAAGATGTTGTAACAAATCCATACTTCAGCCGACCGGGTAAAGCCACAAACATTTCACAAACCCTAAAACAAGCTTAGGTAATCCGTAAATAATCCGTAAATAATTTCATCCGGTTGTTTTTAATTGGTAAACGAATAAATAGCAAAGTTCTTTGATCACAACCATTTATTTTTCACGAGCCGGCGTTTCGATGACCGTCTGTCATCTTCATCAGGGCAATTCTGACTGGTTTACTGTGCACTGACGCTGGATGCTACTTTGTTGCATAGTGCACTAAGGGTGTTACAATAGTTCACACTTAAGTAATAATGATAACGTAAAGAAAAATCTTACCGCAAGTTGTTTCTCGTGGGTGAATATTTGGTACGTATGTCGGATTTGGAATCAATGAGTTGTGGGTTCTCATCTGATTCGGAGGACGACAACTCGCCGAATGCCCGCTTGTTGGTATCGCACTGTTACTTTGAGGAACACCCGACCTGTTAGCTGTAGGTATGTTATCATCCCTACCATCAGCTACATGTACAGTACCGTGGTGTCGAGCTGTACAAGGCCGGATACTGAAGGAGTCATCATTACTATTAGCCAGTCCGGAGGCCGGTTCTGTGAGAACGTTTGACTCGTTTATCTGATTAGAGTTGGCGGTGCTTTGGGCAATGTCCTGACTCGTGTTCGGCACATACATCGGGCTCGGGTCCTGCGTGTCTTGTTGGTATAACATGTACATTGGATTAAGGCTTATGTCATGTTGCGTGTAGACAAGGTTCGGGTTTCGAGTGTCTTGCTCGCAACTCGGATTTTGATAAAGTCCATATGAAGGATGTCGGGTGTCACTGATGTTACTAGTGTTATCCACAAATACGGTTGAAGTGTGTACGCCTTTCTCGGGTACGTGGTCACTCCCTGCCAAGGTGACTGTGATACCACTGCTGTTGCTAAAAGCTGTTTTTGGTTTCGTCTCTTCCGAGCCAGTCTCCCAAACCTCCATGTCATCCGGATAAATTTCTACATCACAGTTCGGTTCGCCGTGATCTGGGTCGATGTTGTCTGCTTGTCCGTTTTCAGCCGCGGGATCGGATACCACAGTCAGGTCGTCATCATAGTCATGATCGTAGCCTTCCTCACAGCTATAGGCGATGCGGAGATGTCCAACTCCGTCAGCTTGTGTGACGTAAGCTTCCCGTGGGCCGACATCCAGACTGGCTGGCATCATACTTGCTTCGCAGAGATTTTCCATAGTGAACGGCGTAGGACGAGCTAGAGTAGTCTAGAGTTGAGTTTTTATTCCGTGAGAGTTCCACATACAGGACTTGACGATGGTTGTGGTTCTGATGTGGAGGTGCAGTTTACGCGGCTATATAGTAGTCTATACCTTGTAGACGGTCTGATGTATACGTAGTCCTCTGTTTGCTTTGTGTTTACCGACTAGGCGTCTTTTGCTTTCAAGAAGTTGTATGTTGTCAACATATACAGAGTCCGAGTATTGATAAAGATTAGGCTCAACGTGTCGGAGGAACCCCTACCTCAAATGTAACACTTTGATAAAAACAGTGGATATGGAGCCGAAAGGAAGTCTGTTTTCTTTGTAAACCAAAATGCAAGGCGAGCTTACCAGGCACACGTACAGCCAACACTGGAAATTGTCTGGGTGATTTTTTAAACATTTGCTCTTGACGTTGCATTTCTTCGATTTTGTGACATTGAGAAAAGTAACTGCATACATTGGCATTCTAAAATGAGGATCTTCAATCTATTTAGTTACTTTACCGTTAACGTTATCCAGTGCACTATTCAATTCTAAGTATATTGTGGGAGGATGAAATAGGTCTCAAGTGCAATTGATCATTTTAATCTTACATTGCACGGTATTTGTTTTACTGCTGGTGTCCACTTCTAAACACCAAACGAATAATCAATCGAAAATCGAAGAAGTAAATCGAACTCATTCCAACACATTTACACCAACGCCACGCGTTATAAACATTTAACGAAAATGTATTTCCTTTCTTATGTGTACTTATATTTCTTTACTTGTATATAAGCTTTACAGGTTGTAGAAAAGACCTTTGGTCAAAGTTGCTTCATTTTAACGTCGAAAACGTGCGTCGAAGCAGAATCGAGGATCAATTTGTGATCTTCTAAGGTTCTGATTAGTCTGCACGGAAGGCCTTGAGGACAAGGCCATAAGTAGGGGCGTGTGAGGTAACGGCAGAGTGCTCAACTCAGAACCAAGGGGTCCCGGGTTCGAGTCCTTGTGATTGTGTGCCGTCACCACGTCTTGTGAATACATGTTGGAAGAAATAAAAAGAGGCCGTTAGTAAGCAGGGACGCCGTATAGTAGCGATATGTCAGATTCTACAACCAGTGACCTCTCTATACATGATGTAAATATAACTAATAAATTGTTGGATGTACCGACTACTAAGTATATAATACAACTTAAAAACAACAACAACAAAACTTAAACAAAGTGTGCGTAATAGAATATCAACGTCTGCTTCTGCTGCCCATGGCAACAAAATGACGTTGCACCACCAAGGCCACACGTTATAAACATTTAGTATGCAGATACAAACAGCAACATAGACAATCTCCAGTTTAGGATCAGTGAGTGTGCCTTGCAGTGGGGGTTTACATCACAGACATGCAGGCGACCTTTTCGGCTCCATATCCACTGTTTACCTCAAAGTGTTAAAAGTATGGTGTACCCGACACGTATTGTTGTGCAAATAAAATCAAGGAAAGCACAGAAACTCCTGAGGAGAAGCCTACTGTAGTTAAATCCCAAGATTCTGCTAAGATATTTATCAGGGACAAACTAAGCCTAGTCCGCAAACACAAACCGAACGGAGGACTATCGCGTACGTCAGAGAGTCTTAAAGGTATAAAACTACACCTTTACATAAAAAAACAGGCACCATATCCTCATCATCTTTGTGCCACACGGCTACCAAAGAACTTACGTCACTCATTTGTACATGTTGAAAACAACTTATTGCAAGAGCAAAGGAGCCTAGTCGGCAAACACAAATCAAACGGAGGACTAGGTCTTAAGTATACATCAAACTAAGAGGTATAGACTACTACATAGCCCGGTAAACCGCACCTCCACATCAGAACCACAACCAGTCCTCATATCGTCAAGACCTGTGGAACCCACGGACGAAAAAACTTTAGTTAATTCTCTACTGTGGACTATCCTACGTCGTTCGATATGGCAGATCTCTCCGAAGCAAGTATGATGCCAGCCAGTCTGGATATCGGCTCACGGGAAGCTTACTTCACAGAAGCTGACGGAGTTGGACATCTCCGCATCACCTATCGCTGTGAGGAAGGCTGCGGTAATGACTTTGATGACTACCTGACTGTGGTATCAGATGCCGCGGCTGAGAACGGACAAACAGACAACATTGACCCCGACCACGGCGAACCGAACTGTGATGTAGAAATTTTTCAGGATGACATGGAGGTTTGGGAGACTGACTCGGAAGAGACGATACCAAAAACAGCTTTTAGCAACAGCAGTGGTATCGTAGTCACATTGGCAGGGAGTGACCACGTACCCGAGGAAGGCGTACACACTTCAACCGTAGTTGTGGATAACACTAGTAACATCAGTGACACCCGACATCCTTCATATGGACTTTATCAAAATCCGAGTTGCGAGCAAGACACTCGAAACCCGAACCTTGTCTACACGCAACATGACATAAGCCTAAATCCGATGTACATGTTGTACCAACAAGACACGCAGGACCCGAGCCCAATGTATGTGCCGAACACGAGTCAGGACATTGCCCAAAGCACCGCCAACTCTAATCAGATAAACGAGTCAAATGTTCGCACAGAACCGGCCTCCAGGCTGAGTAATAGCGATGATGTCTCCTGCGGTATTCAGCCTTGTACAGCTCAACACCACGGTACTGTACATGTAGCTGATGGTAGGGATAATAACATACCTACAGCTAACAGGTCGGGTGTTCCTCAAAGTAACAGTGCGATACCAGCAAGCGGGTATTCGGCGAGTTGTCGTCCTTCGAATCAGATGCATATGAGAATCCACAACGCCTTGATTCCAAATCCGATGTATATGCGAAATGTTCGCCCTCGAGAAAAAACTTGCGGTAAGATTGATGAAATTGCTTTGCTCTGCTCTGCGTTTTCCGCTATTTATTTCTGTGTCATTTTTCTGTAACAGTTTTCGTGCCAAAGAAAGTGAAAATCTGTCTCTTATCTCTCTTGCTTATGTTGTAGAATGCAGTGTAGTATTAGGCGTAGTCTCTCATACCAGTGTATTTTATTTTTCCATCCATGTTGTTTGTAGCTGCAATTAGACATGGGGCATATATTTGCAGTAAACTTTCAATATAATAATTTTTGCGTTTTCTTTCCAGTATTTAAATGGTGCACATGCATGTACCGACGGGCTGGCGTTCTTGTGATAGTAACGGCCATCTTGGTGGCATTGGGCTTCTGTGTGACCTCGGCTGGGTTGTACTTCAATACCAACGTCCCTGGTGTTGAAAAGGCAAGATTTGTCTCATGTTTGCTTGCTTGTTTGTTTGTTCCTTTAAACTCACAGCAAATGCTTCTTCATTTCACTGAATGATAAAACCTTGTAGTCTCAAGCAAACTTCTTTACTGTGTAAAATTGGCATATCTGTAAAAACTATGTTCAAGGTGAATTCGCCAGCCATACAGTGAAAATTACGGTTTGCTAATGCTTAGGTCACATTTGAAACGGCGCCCGTTCGGCATGTCCTCGGCGTAGACGCCGGCCGGCGTCATGACGCCGAGTGTGCGCCGTACTGTCAGGGTCACAATTAAATGTTCCTTTACGGCTCCCTGTCGGGGCCTGCTTGTGCTCCGGCCGGCGGCTCTCATTAATATTCATAAACTTTTGCGGCCGGTTTCTGTCAGGAACCCGTCCGGTGCCCGGTCAGTCGCCCGTCTTGACCCGTGCGGCGTGTGGTAGGGTGCCGACCGGCTCTTACAGTTCGGCCGGGCAGCTGTCAGGTCCCTGGCGGGTTCCTGGCGGGATCCCGACGGGCTCCTCTCGTGTTTTTGAGCAGGTACATATATAAGCGCTGCACTGCCTGCTACCGTTCACTTCAAGTAAAGAGTACACGTCAAGTAAAGAGTAGACTGAAGTTGGCGATGCATGCAGCGTTCAGTGCAACCTGCAAACAACTTACAAGCCCGTCTGAGATTGAGATTGGTGACAACCTACATGTAGGTCTTCTGGCATTGGTAGCTGAAGAAGAGAGGCAGGCAGAACTGGTGCGTCGCAAAAGTAACCGAGGGCCTACTTTCGAAAGTACTTCAACAGTGACGCAGGAAGTGTGCCGTGGCAGCTCCTTGCTATTGAGCAATAAAACCACTGAATATCGTTACTTCTGTTGAAATTTGGACTGAAAATAAATGCCAATATCTTCTGATTCCATTTTATTACGAAGGCATATGATGTAACAAGAGATAATGTCAGACACATTCTATTCCTGTTATGATCTGTACATGTTTTATGAAGTTGGCAAGAGAGCCGTGCCGGCTGTTTTCCCTTGCCCTTCGACATTCTGGCACACAATTACAAGGTGTAACACACACAAGTACACGATGTAACACACACGTGGTGAACTGTGCGACGTAGTCTGAGGCAGGAGTTTATATATGCTTCCTATAACCCCCTTTTCCTGACCATCTGATGCACTGATCAGCACATGTGACGTCATAATCTTAGGCAGGTGCCTGTTCGGCCGCCCGACGGGTCCCGGGCAGTGAGGTTACGGCGTCGCTTCGGCGTATTTCGCCGAACGGGGCCCGAAGTGTTTTTAACTCTGAGTTAAAATCAATTCGGCGACCGCGCGGGGCCAAAAATAGGCCGGCAGCCGTCGGGAAGCCCGCCGGTCTCCGTCCAGGTCCCGTTCGGTAGTGCCAAAAAACACGCCGAACACGCGCCGAGCGGGCCCCTTTCTTGAATTGTGACCTAAGCATAACTACTAGTAACACCAAACATTATAAATACACATACACCCTACCCCAAGTTATAACGGGTAAAAAGATCGCCAACCCCTATATAATTATGGAGTACCTAACACATAACCTTCTCGACAAAGGTAATTTCGTAATTTTCAAGATATTGCTCGCAATCTACAGGTGACCACAGCTATGGGAACCAATACCTACGGTTCTGACATTGCCTGCTGCAGTACTGGTTTTGCTGTGAAAGAAATAGATAATCTCTCCACTGAGTGGACGGTGAGTTTCGTTTTTTCAAAAGCTGTCTATTTGTATTTCTCATCTTTATACAAAACTGCATGGCAAAAATGAAAAGGTTCTAGAACTAGATAATAGATTATACTATATAATACATGTCCAATAGTAGAAACAAATATAAAAACTTGTGAATAAATTTAGAAAGAAAAAATGTTCATATAAGCTTACAATACGTGGCCTATTAGCTAATTATACAAATGAAAGTAGGTCTATCCATCGATATGTAAAGTGAGTACCTCTAACACTACAGTTACACCGTTACAGTTTGATGCCTTCAACCAGTCTATTGGAGATGGAAAAACAACATCCTCTTCCAACAACTTACAAGATGTCACAGTGTCATCAACCTTTGATAGCACTAGCTATCTCCCACCAATGCGAACTCAATATTCTACGACGATGCCAACGGCACTATCCAAGACGCCCTTCCACCGAACGACGATGTCGATGTCATTTGACACGACCAGATCTGAAGTGAGCACACAAGGTGCCTTTGCACCGACATCAATTCTTTACAAAGGTACGGTAATTTTAGCGTCTGGACAAATCTTTAAGCAATAGTTCTTTATTCACAACCTGTCATCTTCATCAGGGCTAGTTCAACTGGTTTACTGTGCATTGGAGCTAAGTGTTACATCGGCTCATGTAAAACAAATGAGTGTCAATGAAAGACCTTCACTATTCAATCATTTACCAAATTCAGAACTACTACCTGTAGAGGTAGGTTGAAGAGCCCTGTCACAACATTAGTGCTTCAGGGTGTACATGGTTTATGATTCACTCTAATCACTGATTACAGAGCGCCACACCGAGATGTTGAAATCAGAGAAGATCATCCTTGGCGGAAAGGGATCAAGCCCCGGGAAATTTAAGAGACCAAACGGAGTGGCCGTATCCAGTGACAATGAGATATATGTGGCTGATAGAGGCAATAAACGAGTCCAAGTCTTCAGTGTAAATGGCGTTTTTCTCCGCGTCTTTAAGACCGTGGTGCCCGGTACAAATGGACAATCCATGTTCCCTGAAGGTGTTGCCATTGACAGAGAGGGTCATTTGTGGGTCGCTGGTATCATACGTTCCACACGTAAATTGTGTTCTACACACGTGGTTAAGTACAGTCGGGAAGGTTTGCCGGAATCCACATTCACCTTACCGCGTGGGACCATTGTTGGAGCCCGAACCAGCATCGCTGTGGACAAGCTCAATGACAGAATCATTGTGACCGCGAATCTGGCCGATATATACATCTTTCTATCAAACGGCTCGCTGATGCATGTATATGAAAGTCCCACAGTAGAACCGTACTGGGAGTGGACGATGCGTGGACATTATGTCGCATCAGGAAATGAAGGGAACGTCATTATCTCGCTTGAAATGCAGCACTTTGTAGAAGTGTACACCAGGGACGGCCATCTGATTGTCGGGTTCAGGATCAAATTCCCCCGCGGCGTCTGTACGGATAGTTTGGGGAACATCATCGTTGCGAAGAAGGACAGGGTGGACATGTTCACAAGTCGTGGGGAGTTCATCCGCACCGTCGTTCACACTAAACTCCCGGCCGGCGTTGCTTTAGGACGGGGCGGGGAGTTAGTTGTGACCAGCCTACATCAACACATCATCACCATCTTCCCGCGACAGACGGTATCATCCTCAAAGTCAACGTCAAAGTTAAAGTCAAATTCAAAGTCATCACAGCAAAAATACACATATCGAAGTCGACTTTCCAAACTAAACGAAAGGTTCCGAGAAATGCAATCAATGTTTGAGAGAGAATTTCACGAATTTCTTTAAGATTTAAGATTCTAAGACCAGTCTGATCTCTCCATGGATTTTTTTTCTTTCTATGTATATATATGACGAAAATGTATTTCCTTATCTATACATACCATATTTCTTTACTTGAAGCTAAAAGTGGGCAACCTTGGCACTTCTTTCACTTCCTATCTTAATCTGAATTGTCCAAATAATTTTTATTTCTCTTCATACCATAGGCAAATGAAATAATAGACTTTTGTAATCTATTTTGAATTGGCCACTGATCGAGCCCACTGCAGCCTTTAATGGCTGTTGTTTTTAAAATCCTAATCTACTGTTGCTTATGGTTGCATGGTTGCAACTGGTGAATGCACATAACTGACAATCTTTTCCTTATCATTTTACATGTATACTATAGTCTGCTCCAAAGTAATTGGAATTACATAGGCAAGATAATGCCTTATCACCGAATATGTGTTTTAGAGGTGTTGAAAGTTTTTTTGCTAAGAGAGAGTAAAAATGTATATATTTGCAAAGGGTTTATGGAGTAGTAACTGAATAAGATGTACCCAATACCTAGTATCTACATGTATAAGGAATAATAAAGCAATGTCATTTAGACAGTCCCGAGTTCTGCTCTATAAGATGAGGTAGTCGGATTTCACACCAATATAATATTCTACAAAAATGTTTTAAACTCTCAATTGGATAGTGATAAAATAATGCCGACTTAATGTCTAAACCATGGTAAGTTAGTGTCTCAATGGTGGCTTTTCAATAAAGTTGGATACAAGAAAGTTGATAATTTTACGTCTATTTTTATGGCATGTGATATCGTTTATATATTTCCGTTATAGAAATGTTTGTAGTTATCACAAAAACAGCTATATCCGTAGTAAACTAGACCTATAGTGTACGAAAGACTAGACCTATTTTATCCATAAACTAGGTACCATTTCCGCAAACTAAACCTGCTATATCCATAAAGAATACCTGAACTACCCATGAACTAGGCCCGTTATATCCCCAAACTATACTAAATCTGCTATATGTATATTAGACCTTCAGTATATGCGTAATCAAGATCTAGACCGATTGTGATCTTATTGTAGTGAAGTTGTACTCAGCAACGTGGTGACGGCACACTCAATTTATATCAACTTATTTTATGCAACCAACGCAGAGAACAAATGCAGAGACATTTTCGTCTTCATATCCACTGTTTATATCCATAAAAGTGCGTTGCATCCGACGTATTGTTGTGCAAATGTAATCAAGAAAACACGCAGAATCGCGGGGAAGCCTAATCTACCCCAATCCTTGGCTATATATAAAAAACAACTTTTTTTCAGAGCAAGCGAAGGCTTCGTTTGTCGGCAAACACAAACCGAGAAAAGGACTGGCTCTTACGTATAACAGCCCAGGAGGTACAAGTCACTGTATTGTCTGGTAAAACTGCCTCCATGCTTCAACTTTTTGTCATCTTGTCAAGAGCAGTCGGAGAAAGTTAGAATACGAGGAATACGAGGACTCTGTGTTTTTGGCTAGTCGCTCTCCATGGTGCTGAAACCACAGTAGTTGTACTTTGTAGCGGAGTCATTGGAAAACATGACAAACAGGTTACTTGATGACGGTTTTTTAGTAGTATTTGGACTATCGCACACCTGGACATGCCCATACTTTTTCCCAAAGCTTTGTACTCACTTTCACCTGAGTAAAGTGAGGAGAGTTGTGCAAATTGTCTTTCCTCAAAGGCACAACGTTAGGATATGTTGGTGGATGGCCCCATTACCCATGACTCATACGTTCATGGGGCCATACACCCAAAAGCGATCCCACACTATTCCGCGCATACAATTATATGATGTGCAATTGTTTGGACAATCATTCTTAGTTATTAATCATTTCCGAATGATGCTGGATAATTAGAAACCTGTTTCATACATCTTCCTAATATCATGATAGCTGATCAGACACAATGTCACTAATTCAGCGCCTTTATGTCACACCGCGCTGCATCTCTCGCCGCGCGCGTGGTCGTTTTTAGCTCACCACAATCATGCCCAATCGAGGTAATCAAAATGTCTACCGATGCTTCTACCTACATCACGTAAAGAGATATCATTACCAATTATCATTATTCCCAAGACAAGATTATTGAAATCATACTTATTATCTGCACACTGCTGCGCTAATTCACTGCAACCTTTAGATCTGGTAAATTTGTCACAAGCAGTTTTAGAATCACAATTTACAGATTTTAGATAATTTACAGGTAATAGGGAGTAATTTACAGATGACAGGGACAGGTCTTAGAAGTCAAGATAAAAGGTGGGTTGCCGTGGAAATAGTAAGGCTAGGTACCGGTAAATGCCGTGTTTATAATTTCGGTAGGGATTTGTTTTGTTGGCTGAAGTGGAAAATGCAGTTTCATTAAGAATTCGAAACTTAAATGCTTCGAATTCTGGACAAAAGCCTTCTCCAGATCCTGTCTCCCCGTTTGCTTGAAGGGACAACTACTAGTACTATACCCGTTTTACGCAATACAAACTTGCTTCTTGCAAAGCGTCAACTAACGTTTATTTAGTTACCTCGTATGTGTATCCAGAATTACTTCTTTGCTAGCATCTGAATAGTAACCATTTTCATGTTATATTGTCCAGTTATGAGGGCTATTAGAAAGATGTAATATAAGTAATCTCCAATCAGATCTGTCTACACAGAACCAAATTAGTCAGGCCACCACAAGATCTGCTGGAAGATTAAAAGTTAAAGTTTGTTTCCCAAAGGCACAACGTTCTTCTCCGCACAATAAGGGATGTATAGAGACCGCATAGACTGCTATGGGCACTCAGCCATTCTTTGTCTTAAATTCTATTTTAGGTGGCGCCATGTAACGTGACCGAAGCATGTGGTCCACGTGGGCATAGTTACAACGTTCTTCTCCGCACATTAAGGGATGTATAGAGACGTCATAGACTGCTATGGGCACTCAGCCATTCTTTGTCTTAAATTCTATTTTAGGTGGCGTCATGTAACGTGACCGGAACATGTGGTCCACGTGGGCATGATTAAGAGTACAAAAGATGCGACACAAGGGACACACTCCTTGCCACGCTTGAAGCTTAAAGTTTAAAGTTTCTTCCCAAAGGCACAACTTCCTTCTTCATAGGGACGCCATAGACGGCTATGTGCATTCATACTTTCTTTTTCTTTTGTTCTACATGGCGTCGTGACCAAACATGTGGTCCACGTGGACATACAATAGTCTCGCCCAACATCTTTTACCTTCTGGAAAACAAGTGCTTTTGAAAAGCCGGCGTTTGCTGGTGTGGTATTTTTGCACAACAAAATCGTATGCAGCAAATGTGCTTTTCTTTGAAGTGATGATATGACCTTTGATTGAAATCTAGCTCCCCTACATACACATATACATTTTGTGTGTTAGTATGAAGGGATTTTTACTATTGGCATGTAGGTAGTTTAGTTTAGATTTTATTTTAATAAAATACACATTTTCCACAATGGTTTCAATACAATTCACTCAAGTACACACAAAATCACTTCCACTTGGAATATACAGTTCCTGGCAAATTCTGACAACATAAAAATACTTTCATTGAATAAAAGGAATGGAGACCGTATTACTACTGGTGAATTTTATGACTACAGACTGCCCCGGGTGCTGAACTGACTATTTAGCTGAAACGCTAATATATTACAAGGACGGTATTCTCCTTTATGGAGCTCTAAAATAAGGTGCATCATACTTCTCGCCTACTACGTCTACCTCGTTTGCAAAATCGCGGACCACTGTCGACTCCGCGTGGTCGTGGTATAGTCCGTTGAACGAAGGACCCATTGAATAAAAGATCGACCCATTCATATATCCCATAACATTGCGGTTAGCGGTCGCAAACGCAAAAATACAAAACTCATTGTTTTTTCTTGTATTTTTATACCGTCATGGCCCGTACACGTGGTCCACTTGCACATACATGAGCGCAAAGTACACAAAGTACACAATACTGGCCACAGACTTCTCTCCACATACAAAGAGGATACATAGAGACGTCATCTAAAGTTAAGGAGCACTAAGGGGCACTCATTGTTTCTTTGCCTTGGTTTTTTGCCGTGCCTATCGTGCCCTGTGCAGGTGGTAACCACC
>NW_017804143.1:766412-791696 GCF_001625305.1 Branchiostoma belcheri
ATGTACGCACTACTGGCCACACAGGTCTCACACAATAAGGGCAACATAGGCCATAGAAAAGTCGTCATTATCAGCTAAGGGGCACTCGTCGTTTCTTTGTGTTTTTGCGTGCCATCGTGTCCGGTGCAGGTGGCCCTCGCGCACATGTATGATCCCAACGGAAGTGACACACAGTGAGCACTCCTACTCACAGGCTTATCACAAAAATAAGAACAAGATAGAAAGGATGGCTGGGAGCACACATTCCTTCTTTGTCTTGTATCTTATTTTACGTGTCGTCGAGACTCTTTGACGCGGCCCACACATGCACGTGCATGAGCCCAAAGAGGTCGACACAAAGCACACACTCCTGGTCATGCGTTTCGTGCACAATACGACCCGGCAGCATATAGACGTCATCGATGGCTAGGAGCGCTCATTCCTTCTTTGTCTTGTATCATGCGTGCCGCCATATGTTCGGCCCACTTAACTTGCACTTGTATGCATTTCAATGAATCATAAGGTTGAGATAGGAAAGTTCTCTGGAAAGTGACAGCGATGTGTAAAAAAAGCTACACAAAGTACACACTCCTGGACAAAGACTTCTTCTTCACATAATAAGGACCTCGTGAACAGCTAGAAGACCAATAGCTTCTTTGTGTCTTGTTTTTTGCGTGATGTCTTGACCTATACGTGCGGCCCACGTGGACATACTTAAGACGGAACGATGTGAAACAAAGTACAAACTACTAAGTCTTCTCAAAAGACACAGACGTCATCGATGGCTAAGGGTGCTCAGCCTTTCTTTGTCCTGCGTTGTTTTGAAACATGCGTGTGGTTCACGTAGGCAGGCGTACGCCTACGAGAATCAAAGCGCCACAAAGTGTACATACTGTAATTCCTGTTTTCTTCACGGTACATTTATGTTCACGGTTTTCGCGGTCATTTCTGTACCGTGAACTTATATTACTACCGCTAACTGACTTTCTTTTCCCTGCACCGGTCGCCACCGTTACCGTATAGTTCTGTGAACACCTCCATTTTTCTCACACCGTAAAATTTTCCTACCGTGAACATAAAGTGAATCGCAGTATACATAATACACTTGCATAATGGTCTAGCCATTATATACGTGTCCGCCCACATACGATTAAGGCTATATAAGACGATCGCGCGGTAAAGACACAGCAGATACAGATATTTACCTTTCAGCGGCGCATCAAACTGAGAGGTGAGTTTTCATGTATTTCATCGGGATGTGGGTTTGGGAAAAGGGCATATGTTTACATTTGTGAGACTGGAAAAAAATTAAAAAAATTCATGCCGGCTTCCTTTGGATTCTATCTGATCATCAATGTGTCGATGGCTTATAGGTACGGTTCTGGATATCCCGCGCGTATCCAGAACCGTGTTCGGGAAAATCTACGTTCCTGGACACGCGGACGCTATCCAAAACCCATTCAGGCATATAAACTAGATAGGCACTGTTATGGACGATCCAGAACTTCGGTATGGCTGGAAGATGCAAAAATCAATCAATCAAATGACCATCCCCTCGCTTGTACGTATACTCAACCAAAATTGATCGGCGGCACGTCGGGAGCAGTTCAAAGTCAGTACACGACCTACTCCCGACCTCTAGCCAACGACTGCCAACTTCCTCCCGCGTGAATTCCAACCAAATGCCAAGTCTCTCTCGAATTGAACTATACATAACGAGGTGGTCTAATACTACTGTGTGGTGGTTGAGTGCCAGCTGTGGGAAGGTCGGGGGTAGCTGGCACACGTTCTGGTAGTGGTCGCCTCGGCTGGGAATATCCCAAGTTAGTTAGGATCTAGGAGGGAGTCGTCTTGAGTAGGTCATGGTTATGTTGGGAACTGGCTGGGTGTAAGTCTGTAGTGGTTGTGGGGATAGTTGGTGGCCTAAGTTTTACTCCTAACTACGCCACAACGAATTCTGACTCACTGCCAACCATTCCCCAACCGTTTCAACAGATATACCGTCTGCTCCAGAAATGTGTTAAACACCATTGGCTGGCGAAGTCTTATGAGTAGACAATATAGCACAGCAACTGCCAAACACGGCCGAATTTGCTCTCAGCCTACTGCAAATTGATAAGGCCATACCGGCTTAATTTTATGGATGACATCCGCGCGCGCATTGATTTTCGCCTGTCGCCCTCAAAAAAAAAAAAAAAAGATCACCTCCACCGAGGCTTTGGCCTGGCTCTAGGCCTGGGTAGTCCATGCTAGTCAGCGATAAAACGGAGCCGAGCACCCAGGCTATCGAATTCGAAGGCTCCACGACGCAAGAACTCAGTACATAATTATAGTGCCGATTCATAAATGCCACAAAAAGCCAGCATGTGCCGGCTTGTCGTATACGTCACTATGTACTGTCGGGAATTCACAATATCAGCTTTGTATTCCTGTGGTTCAGTAGCATTTTTATTTTTGGCCGGAATTTTTTTTTATTCGCCCGCGCGCACTAGTTTGGGGGTCTTCAGAGGATGTCATCCATAAAATTAAATCGGTGTGGCCTAATCTGGAGGAGATTTTAAGTTGTCGGGAGGAGGCTAAGCTCGGCTATGCGTGACGGGAGCTTTAGTTTAGTGGCTTAGTTTGTATTCATAAGCTTCTTTTGGTTTTAAAGGAAAGGAGGAAAGATGAAGGCAAAAACAAAATACCTTAATGTTCCCCTTTTTCTGACTCCTGTTCCATTTTCTACAGCTACATCTAGTCCAGACTAACAGCGCGGATTCAAAAACAATAAAATGTAGCAAAATAGGGAGTAAAATAACTGGTCACGAAATTCCGGAATTTCGTCACGGGAGATTGGCACATTCGTGTACTTCCGGAGGGGGGGGGGGGGAGACCTGCATAACGGTGAACAGCTCCCCTGGTCATTGACCCTTTGTCGAATTCTATTTGTAGAACCTAATTGCTTGTTCCAATGTGCAGAAGGAAGCAATTAGTGACATGAGTACCGCGCGCGTGAGGGAACTACGGAAGAGAGTGGTGACAAGATTGATTTGTTTGCGTTGTTGCTTCAGTGAAATGAAGACGAAGCTCGTCACCGCTGCAGTGCTGGTGTCTGCCCTGCTCATGGCGGCAGCAGCCCCGGCCCCGGGTCTGGAGAAGAGGGGCCTGCGGCTCCTCTGGAGGGTGCGAGGGGGCGTCAATCAGATGATACGACACAGGCTGTATCTGCTCAGGTAAGGAAACCACTCTGACTATCTGGATTTCTTGGGAATCCATGCAGCATGTGCAGGCCTCCGGGTGAGTTGGACGCATTAAAAACTCTACAGTACGCAGTATCAAAACTCCTACCCGCCCGGAGCCCTACACAGGAGGCTAGCAGCATGGGGAGTCCTAACATATGCTAGTAGAGCACCGTGAATATGTAGCCTATTTGGATAGATTTACATTGTTAAGGAATCCAAAACGAGAATAATGTTCGACGCCTCCAAATCTATATAGTTGGTTGTTGTGAATGGATGGATGTCCGTCAAATATTTCAATTTCTTTGGAAGTGGGCGGGGCTATGTGATTAGTTTTTTTAATGTTTGTTTGTTGTTAAATTGCATCATTGATTGCCTACCGGATACTCTGCAAAAAAATCGCTTGATCCAAAAGACCTCTATAATTTTCCTAAATTGCCAAGCTGTGTGATCAGTGTGATTTGCAACTTAGTGGGCGGTTGAATACAGGAAAAACTATTATATAATTTGTACCCGCTACAAAAATGAGTTATAATGCCTATAATGACAGTAATGTAAAATAGATAACCTTTATTTGTACATTCGTGGGCTTGATGTTTTGTTTCTCTGGAAATTCTAGGATCGTCAAAGTCCGTAAAGTAAAACCGAGAAGGCAGGGCAAGAGAGCAGATGAGGACGAAGAGAGCCTGGTTGGCTGGGGATTCCTGCCCGAGCCGGACAACTCACCTCAGCTACCGGAGAACCTGGACTAACAGGACAGGGGTTAGCCTGGATAAAGACAAGATGGACAGGACGATACTGGTTCCCTTCGGCCGGCTATCCTAATATTAATACGCCCCCGCTCTAAGAGACAGGTAGCCTTGATGCCAAAATGTTGTCAGGGTCAGTACACAGGCCAGTTAGACCCGGAACACTGTCAAAGGGTGTTAATGGTATATTTTCCCGAAACATGTTAGTCATGGAGCTAAAGAGCCTGTTTAAGCCTGTATACTCGCCCTGGCAACAATCTGGTACCTAGGCTAAGAGACAGTTGGCACTCTACCATAAACTATCGCCGTAAAAAAATTCATAATGTTGGTGATTGACTGTGTAACAATTTTTATTCACACCGAACAACTACTTAAGGGTTAATGACCGGCCCCTATTAAAACACTGTAGCAGCGACACCTAGCTGCAGTGTGAAGTACTACCGGTCGGCATTGAGCGTCGAAGAAGGTGACAGATGGTCACCGAAACGTCGGTGTGTGAATTATTTCTTGGGTCGTGAAACTTTTTTTACACACACAAATTATCTCTTCGAGGTAAGGTGCCAACTATGGGAGCGGGGACATGCTACTCCCCCGGCCGAAAGGACCAGTATCGTCTCACGGTGTGGGTCTGGCTTCCAAGCCAGCTAGAGACGAGTCCAGTGCCTCGGTCTCACCAGACACACGGATGATCATTATCTTAGTTAGTGGCCTCGGACACATACAGCTATCATACATGTACGTCACTCTCTGTAACGTGGTTCACTGCAGTATATAACTATATTTCGCGAACAGTGTCGTTTTCGTTGCATTCAATGGAAAAGTATCATGCTTAGGGCACTTTTGCCAAAAGGGAATTTTTTTCTTGCACTATCGGACGTGACCCCCTACCTTGACTAAATAAATATATCATTTATAAGCGAAGTTGGATTAATACAATGGCTCAATATCCAAATACAGACAAGAATTTAGAAACCTACACACAATCTGTGCTGTTGTTGTTTTTGTCATCTTATATCAGTGATTATTCAGAGGAAGGCGGCAGTCATTTGATTCTTGTGTATCCTTGTGTAGGAATTACTGTAAGTTTATAATCGCACTATGATTATTACCAACATAGATAAACGTACTTCCATGATTATATCACAGTTGTTGAATTCGTGTTGCATCATATATCAAAACAATTGATACCTGAACTATATCATTGTCTAGCTGTCATAAGGAAAGGCCACAAGTGATATACAGGGATTTACGAAAAGGCGATGAGAAATTATTTCTAAGGAATGCGTTTTATTTCGCTCTATACGAAATGGACAGAAAAGAAATAAAGATGGATTGCATCAACCCATTCTTTGTCTTGAGGTTTTCGTTTTCTTTCTTTCTAGCAAAAATCCCTGAACGCAATTCGTACGCAGTGAAGATACGCAGAAGTGTGACACTGTCAGGGCACATACATGTTACTTCAACGCCCCTGACGTTTATTGTGCTGCAATAATTGACAATTCCGCAAGAGGTCATTTATCAGCTCCGTTAACGTTGCTTCACCATTTGTTTGTTCCTTTTTCTAATATACGTATATGATAATGCTGCGCAAAAAATGATCAAATGATAACATGAACATACAAAACACCTGGCAATAACATGCCTCAACGCGAGTTGCCAAGTCTATTAATAACCTCTGTTTTTTAAACAACCAACTTGCTTTTGCTTCCCATGTCTTTTTTGTTGTCAAAACGCTACAAGTGTCACGTGTAAGTGTTATGGTTGAATACAGGTCCTTAGAATGTCTTTTCATGAAGTCTGCCTCGGGTCATGTGTCATGTATGCACCAGGTATTTTTCATTGTATTGAGTCCTGAGAATAGATAGGATGTTACTATGTTGTGGTGCGTGCTCACATAGTTATGTCATTGTTCCTCTTTTGGCTCTTTCATTTTCGAAGTTTCACACCCACACACCCGGTATCCCGCTTCATACACACTTGACAGTTGGTAGTAGGGTGTTTGCTTATTGTGCGCTCAAGGTTTGACATACGGAGATCAGCAGTTTTCAGGAGTATGGCCAAGCTCTACAGCCCAGTGTTACACGTCCTCGTTACGTTGTGCTATGCGGTGTTTTACATATACACAGTCACAGCGGAGACTGGATCGGCCAGCTCTTCGGCCGTACATGGGGAGGCGGCCGGGGCAACTCGCTTCACAAGCCGGCGTCTCCTCGCCGTCGAACCCGCCGTCAGGACGGTAGTAGAGGGACAAAACATCACTCTCTCCTGCGTTGTACCGGACGCTACCAACGCCACAAAAGTCAAGTGGCTCGGCCCGAACATGAACAGGGTACTGACGATCAACCGACGGGCCATGCGCCGGAGAGTTTCCGTCACGGGGAACGAGACGGAGGGAGAATACAACCTTCTGTTAAACTCGGTGGAACAGTCAGACGATGGAACCTACCACTGTCGGGCGGGGAAAATAGTTCACGCCACAACTCGCCTCAAAGTGTTAAGTAAGTTTTCCTTCTGTATCGGTGCTTTCTACACCCTAATACCTCACCTCGCCTATCCCTGACCTCGGTGGGGGTCGTTGGGGCACCATATTGAGGGTACTATTTTCCTCCACTTTACATAGCCCTGTGTTCTCTGCTGCTCTCAGCGTTTCAATCCTGTTCATTCGCTCATGTTGCTAGAGACTTAAATTGTAGGTTGAATGAGAAAGGAATGGGAAACCCAGCTTTGATTATCGGACTTTTACTCTCATGTCAACATTATCTCTCATCAAATGCACCAGATATTTTGATATCAGATCGTTTTAAGTTTTAACTTTGTACATTCTTTCTTTTATATTGTAGTCCTCTGTATAATGTTGTTGCCTATTATCATTATGAACTTTGTGTTTCCTTCATATGTTTACAAAGATAAAGAGAAAAGGAAAAAGACCCCGAAGGCCCTGTGTTTAGGGAGGATCACACCTCGAGTATGATTGCTTCACTTTCCACTATAGCTGAGAAAGCGCTGAACGAGCGTTGAGCGACAAACATCGGACATGTGTGATCCAAACGTTGTGATTGTTTGCGCGGTTATATTAGCCTCTGACCAGGCTTCGAAAGGCGACAGGAAAGAGTAGAAATCGGCCAAATAGAGAGATGTCAGGGGAGTTGTTCTGTTTTAGAAAACAGTTTGCCGCCCCCGAAGCCTGTTATAGGCTACGGTTATGTGGCGATTAGGACAAAGACGTCGCAAAAGTGGTTGCGGTTTTGCAGGCGAGACGATAGAAACCACGTTAGAGGAACCAAAACAAACACCTGCATAAGGTCACATACACGCGTTCTATTGTTCGCGTGTCGCGGGACGGGTTTGAATGGGGAAGGTCATCCCGGGTCAGTTGTGTTACTTTGCCGCCAGCAATGTGATCGGAAGGATCATATTTTGGGGAGGGGGAGGGTGTAGGCTGATCCCATAGCACCGCCAACTTCCTCTAGCACAAAAGCAAAAATGAGGGACATGCAGCCACTCTCTTATTGATCTAAACAGTAATTGCTGTGTTATCATTGATTGAAATACTAATTGTGATGGGCAGTCAGGATTGGTCTATTGTGTACTTTTTAGAAGTACACAAAGAGCATTCAATGAACGATTACATGTAAAGAAAAGGAGAGGAAAAAGTTTATGTTGTGTGATAGAAATCGTTGTGTGAAATACCAGTATTCGGTTTCTTGTTAAAACGTCTTTGGTGCCTTTACCGAGGTTTCGACATTTCTTTTAGATTTTTCTGAGCCAAAAACATTACATGAGTCATTTATATGTTTTCATTTGTTGTTGAACATTCATTTTGTTGAACATCTATCGCAGCTGAAGCGGGCACTCCGGTGATAAGCGGTTTTAAATGGCCCGTTGTCGAAGGCGCTCGCGTTAAGCTGACCTGTTCGTGTCATGGCGGGCTGCCACAACCTTCTCTTTACTGGACACTGGCGTCGCTTCAACAACCAACACAGGAGTTGTTCTACTCCCAGCACACCATGCGGATTACCACGGAACTGCACGTCAGACGACAACACAACGGCGCCGTGCTGTCGTGCACCGCTGATCAGAGACACCACCTGCTCATTTCGCCGAAAACTGCAAGTGTGATCATGGAGGTTCTATGTACGTTATGCATAAAGACAAAGCCTTCCTCTATAGTCAGTACCCAAGTCATTGTAACAATGGTTTATACTTTTTTTCCTTTACTTCCGATCATCGATGGCTGCTTTTTATGATTAACTGGTTAACTGAAACATTTTAAAAAAAGTTCTACTTTGCTTCGTTTGTTTTCGTTTACAGTCAGGACTCAGGACAGGCATTATGGTGAACATTGAAGGAACTTACATGCTGGAGATGATATGAAAATATTTCCTAGAGACCACCCAAAAATTAAAGTGGTCACAATTTCTAATTGGTCTACCTTATGCAAAGGTGATCACTAGTACAGGTCTTACCATAGTATAGTATTTGGCATATTCTGTTTTCATTGATACGTTGATGAAAGTTAGACATCCAGGTAAAACAAATTCAAAGACCATCCAAACTCTACTACTGGATAAATAACGGAGACATTTGAATTTGTCTACGTACGTTGATGTTTTGTTTCAAGATCCTCCCGACGTCAGTGTAATCGTACAGCCGCGACAGGTAAGAGAGGGAGATGACGTCATTGTCACCTGCATCGTCGATAGCAACCCACCTGCCCACATCAGCTGGAAGCGGCAGGTGCAGGGGAGAAACGTTGTCATGGCAACGACGGGGACGACAACCATCGTCCTACGCAACGTCACGACGCAGGACAACGGATCCTACATCTGCCGCGCCGGCAACGACATCGGCACCGCATCGGCTAGCGGAGTTGTTCACGTCAAGAAACAAGGTAAGTCCATGCATGTGTTGCACTTCGCAACGTGTTTCATTCTGGCCGTGGAGACTCTTGCTTCGGGCCTATATATTATAGCCCTCAGCAAGAGTCGTGAAAAGCGCCATTGGCATGTGCAGAGCCGAACATTTCCAGTTGGCTGCGCGATGTTCTGTTTTCGTCCCGGTTTTCGGGTGTCCCGAGCTTCCCTGCAACTTAACCTCACCGTTGGCCGGGTTGCCGATGTTCGGATCTCCCTAAACACTCCTCAACAAGACCGATTTTGCCGTATATACGGCCTAAACACACCCGCGATGCCATGTTGTTTACTACTACTAGAGTAAAAATAGCGTCTTCTTTGTAGCAAAATTACCGAAAATTGTAAGTTTTGTGGCGTTTTCGGTAATTTTGCTACACTGACTAGACGCTAGCTTTACTCTAGGCTTTTTAACTACATGGATGACATATTTTTATGTTCCATACTGTGCTAGCTCAAGGGTTCGACATTCCCGTGGATACGATGTCGATGTCGTCGACCGTCCAGGACGACTTCAGGCCGACTCCTTTTACTGCGGACCCTGAAACTGAAACGAGTAGAGCTACAGGTGATTTTCCTGTACATACATATCTATATTATTTTGTTACTTCAGAAATCGTTTAATCGACTTTAAGGAATTTGGTTAGGTACAGTATGTTTAAAGGCGTAGGGTTTTTTTTTTCAGTTGAAGAACAACAGGGAAACGAAAGGGAAGAGAGATTGAGGCTGATTCTTGGATTAGCGTTTGGTTGCGGTCTACTTGCCACTGCTGTGCTCATGCTGGGACACCACTTCAGAAAACTTTCAAACTCTAAGGTAAATATGATATATTAAGAAACAGGCCCAGGGATACACTTATTTTCACCTTTTCCGGCCAATAAATGTGCAACTCATCAGTTATACAATAAATTCCAGTTTATTTGTGTAATATATGTATGTTACCGTTTTCTTTTTCTATGGTCCCCATGGCATATTACACAATCTCTCGACGCCAGGGGGTATTTGGCCCCCTTCAAGTACTGTCCAAGCAGAGTTTGTTTGGGGAAAAATGTAACCCTCTCATCAATTTTTCTTATCTTCGCATTTTTCTCCGCTCTTCGCCGGTAAGCTGGTGGGCCGCATGGAATGCGAATATAATGATTCCACAGCTCTACCATATTTTTATTGCCTGGTCACATTCGTCCTACGATTAGGCATTTTGAGGATGTGTCCCACTAATAAAAAAAAAGGTTGTCTTAAATCTTTGTAAGTGTTTGAAAATTCTAAGACCTACGATGAATGTAATTGTATGAAAGCTTTGTCATTTTAGTCCCGAATAGGTATGCAGGAGCGACCGTCCTTTGAGTTAGCACCGGTCAACGTCAACAGCGTCCACTACAACCGTCCTGGGGCGGACGTGGAGGCAACTGAAACAGAAGATGGACAAACACCACAGCAGGTCCTACATTCATATTTATTATTATTGTTAGCTGGTTTTATTTATCAGTTTTGTGGTTTATCCATGTGATTTTGTGTTAGATACTGTATGTTGTCTTTCGTGCCATGCTTGTGCTTGTCTTTTCTCACCTACTGTCTTTTTTTGTGGAAAACAATTAAAAAAATAAATTTGAAAAAACAAAACACAGCAGGACCGAGAGGAACCGGGAACGACGATCGAGGGAGAGGCGGAAGTGGATGGTGATGATCAGGAGATGGCATGTTGGGAAGGAGATGACGTCACAGATGACGAAAGACCCCAGTCGGACACCGTTGAACATCCGGGACAGTTAGAGGTCAGATATGTCTTCTGTGTGCATGATGGGATAACTGGATATACAATAACTATATAGTATTTACAAGCATGAATCGCATTTTATTTGGAATTACTCAATGTTTTATCAATAATACAATATTGATAAGCTCTACACTTATATTATGGTCGGTGCTACCATATCTTGGCAGTCGGACGCCAGTCAGAACATTTATAGACGCCATCCGATAAATATGCTCTGGAATTAACCAACAAGAAATTCGTTAAAATATTTCACGTATGTATGAAATCTCCAATTCCTTACTGATGTTGTTGTTGTTTTTCTTCTTGTTGTTCAGTACTATGGCAACCAAGCGCAGACTATCGAAGAGACATCTCTCGTGAGTCTGTCGCTCGGAGCGTCGTTCACCAGAGAACAACTTCGCTTCATCAAGCGGCTGGGACATGGACAGTTCGGCGATGTGTACCTGGCAGAGCTGGAAGGCGTCAGCGCCAGCCAGAAGGATCGACTAGTGGCTGTCAAGACAGTGAAAGGTGCTCTGCGAACACGAGCAAATATGTCATTATTGCCCGCGAATACCTAAGACCTGTTGAAATGAAGTGATATGCCCTGGTCCTATAACTTAAAATCTTGGTGATCACATACCTTTCAAATACTAGTATATAGGCGCCCTTTAATTTACTTAAGTTTGTGGGAAGTCTAGATATCACGTAATGTAAACCATTAGCATAAATACATTTACCATTTGTTACTTGTTGTTCTTACAGTTAATGCAACACACGAGGCACACGAGGACATGCGCAAAGAGCTGCGAATGATGATGAAGGTAACAGCATTCCATCCCAACGTCGTGTCACTTCTTGGATGTTGCACCAGCTCAGGTACATGTAGTTTGAATCAAACTCTAAGAAAAAATAACTGTTTGGACCGCGGACATGCGGGCTCGTGTGACGTAAGACAGTAAATGGTTCTGTTTAAATCTTGAGAATTAACAGTTTGCATTACGCAAAAAAATCCTTAGCAATAATGTATGACATTGGTTACTGAAATACTGCATTGGCTTCCAAGCAAATGGCTGCCTTTGTAGTTTAGATACATGTTGACCGGCCTCCTTCGCAGACTTCTGATGCGGCCGCGTTCCCCGCGAAACCGTCTCTCCTCGGCAAAGTCCCTCGGCGACAAGCTCCCCGGCATAACTCGCGTCGCTCCCCGAAAAAAATCAACGCCGCCGCATCAGAAGTCTGCGAAGGAGGCTACATATTGACGAATGTACGCACAGTGTCTATTTTATCATGGCAGAGTCGATGATGCTGATACTGGAGTACGTCCGTCACGGGAACCTGCTGGCCGTGCTGCGGAACGACCGGGCTGCCCGTGACGTCACATACAGGAACCTGCACCCGGAAGGGAAGACGCTGCAGAATAAAGACCTCATCTCGTTTGCGTGGCAGGTGGCCAAGGGCATGTCCTTCCTGGCGTCTAAACAGGTAATGTTATCCCTTAAAAAGACGAATTCATCTCAAAGATATACGAGAATTAACTCTCGGTCGGGTGGGACGTAAAGCCAGATGTCCATTGTCCGTTGAGGAAAGCCACATCTCCAGAATTTTAAAGAACCCACCACACTTATCGATAAGAGTAGCGGACCATCCCCATGTGAGTGGATCTAAACCTCGTAGTCTGGTCTTATGCTAAGTTTACAATTCCCATCCCTACCGAACTGGGCAGTCAGTAAGAACGAAAAGTATCTGGAAAGTATGGTATAAAAGACAACAAAAATGTTGAAAAATCAATTACGAGCATTACTTGTGAATATCCTTGATATTTTTTTTCATTCACGTAA
Organism: Branchiostoma belcheri; assembly: GCF_001625305.1. NCBI lineage: Eukaryota > Metazoa > Chordata > Leptocardii > Amphioxiformes > Branchiostomatidae > Branchiostoma > Branchiostoma belcheri. Next base: position 778,866 of record NW_017804143.1, read on the forward strand.
CAGCCCGGCTGAGCCCTAGGTCTGGTTTGGAAATTTGATGGCCTCAGCATTACGCAAGCGAATTTGGAAACAAAAACTATCTTTGTCGCATATCGAGAAAATTTTGTACAAAAAATTTCTCGATGACGACGTGATCATGATATTTTGTGTCTAGTGTATCCACAGAGATCTGGCAGCGAGAAACGTGCTGGTTGGGGAGAACAGAACGTGCAAAATCTCCGACTTCGGGCTGGCCAGGGACGGTCCTGAGTACCGGAAACTCACCGCGGTAAGACTGTCATGGCTATAACCGCTATTTCGCAACCTCCGAAGAGAGCTATGTTTCCCGTCTATTTCACAGACAAACACACACAATTAGCTTCTATCTACCGTATATGCTTGACAGGGCATTAAATGATATATGTTCATCTTCATGCTTTCTTGACATGAGGGATATTGTCTGTGACTGTGTTGGATCAGATTAACTTTCATGATGATACCGCCTCTGGTTGGTTGGTATATCATGATACCAGCTTTTTATTTTATTTCCAAGCAGTGTGAACTGATGACTGACTGACTGACTGACTGTTCGTGTTATTTTGCAGTCACTCCTCCCGCTCCGTTGGATGGCCCCGGAGACCCTCCATGCCCGCCTGTACAGCACCAGGAGCGACGTCTGGTCATTCGGCATCTTATTGTACGAAATTGCAACTTTGGGTAGGCAGATCTGCTTTCAAATCTTATTCTGTAGCTATGTAAATATCACGTAGCGTTTAAGTCTTATTTCAAAGCTATCTAGTGACAAATTCGTGTTACACACTGCCCCATGACCGTCTCCAGACCATTTGGTTGGTTGGGAGTTTGTCGTGAGGTCATCTGTGGTTGGGAGTTGGATGATGGGTTGCCTACTAGTCTGCGCCAGTCGACCAAGAATTTGGCAAAAATGTCATGAACGTTTTATTCTGCTTGAAGCTAAACAAAGTGGATTCCAACGTACTCCCAACTCCGAACCTTGGTTGAGGAGCGGTCAGGAGCAAAAGTCGTGGGAAGGTCCTGAATGTGTGACCGTAGATTTAAATTAGTAAAGGGGAAGAACACAAATTTCGCCACCTTTCCTCGAACTTTCATCCATTTGGGCGCTGCTGACATTCACAGTGAAAAGCTTTCAAAAAGAACGTTGTTAGAAAAAGAGCCGAGACTGACGAATATATACTTTTTCTTCACTTCTCGCTTCCTCTCTCCTATACAGGGTCAACTCCATACCCGACCATATCCAACAAGGAGGTCGCCGCTGTGGTTCAGTCGGGACACATCATGCCAAAACCGGCTCACTGCACTGATCAACTGTAAGCTGTATTTTATTTCAACTTCGCCAAGAAGGCAATGCTTTCGGTAGCGTGTGTTTACATGTGACTGTCGTAGAGGATTCCACGCGTTTATATGTGACTGTTTCTGCAATTTCCATATGTTTACATTTGACTGTCTCAGAAGATTCCATATGTTTATATGTGACTGTTTCAGAGGATTCCATGTTACTGTTTCAAGTGATTCCAAATGTTTATACGTGACTGTTTTATTGGTTGTTTTGTTGTTTCAATTCAATTCGATTCTATATGTTTACGTGGAGCTGTTTGGGCGGATTTCTTAGGTTTACATCTGTTTCAGATACTTCCTAATGGAGAAGTGTTGGGAATTCTACCCCGAGGGGCGGCCGTATTTCTCAGAACTGTCCTCTGCTCTCTTCAGAATGCTGAGGGACGAGCAGGTATGATGGTTTTTTTATGGTTCCACCACCCACACTGAGGCGACAATATTTTTAATCCCAAGTGTACCCCATTACTCTTTGTAACACAAGGGCCCAGTCAAATTCATCGGAGTAGTCATGCGCGTGTCTTTTAAAGTTAAAATTGTCTTTCCCTTTTACAGGAACACATAATTCTTACAAGGTTCGAAGAGCATGTCTATGCAAACATGGATGATCTGACGGATGAAGAGATTTGTTATTAAGACGGTTTTTGATACCTGAAAGTATAGGGTTTCTTATCTTTCCTTTTCCGTACCATTGGAAGGCCAGAAACATACAAAGATATAGAGATTTTGTACTGTTAGTTTTGGACAGTATCAGGAAAGTAAAATGTCTACTTTAAATTGATCTATTGCACTTAAGGGAAAAAAAAAAAAAAAGTGATACGCATTATTGTATCCTCTTGTACAGACCTCTTTATTCATCTTATGTACTTGTATTTATTTTGTGAAATCTTTGTTCATTACCTACAGAATCTGTTTATGTGCATTTGTGATTTGATATATGAGTTCAGGAAGTTTTCACTCTGTACATCCGTATTGTATTCGTCTTATCTATTCCTTTTGTGTTCTTACTTCATGGTAGATTTTCTAATGATATATGTCTGATGATGCACAACTTAACTTCCAAACGCTGCAAGTATAAAATTCCCATCATTTAACACCATAGTATAATAGAATTTTCTATTATGATTGATTATGCTAATTAGGTCTTATCTTGCATAATTGACAAAATGGCTTAGTTATACATCTCATGTGTTTAAAATTTATTTATTATTTATACACTTTATCTATATTCCATAATGTCAATCATCACGTAAGTTACCTGCATATACAAATTACTATAATCCGCCCCCTTATAGAGTTATAACCTTCAAAATCTAGAAATAGACACTCTTAACACGTTAATCTAGTCTTACATACTCCTGGTTACTGTGTTAATTAATCTAGACTGTGTTAATTAATCTAGACTAAGACATCCTATTTATTATGTACATCAACCAAGAGACACGTCTGATTGTTGTGCTAGTCAATCCGTACTTACCAATGGGCACTCTTCTTTATTTAGTTGTTCTGATTAATATTTAAGATTGCTGCAAGATCAGTAATGGTGATCACATTTAAGATTTGAGTATTTTCCCAATTGAATTTTGATATCCCATGCACGGAAAAATACACAGTTTCCTTTAATTTGGTGCTTCATGTTTTTTCTATTCTTTTCTTCAAACGTATGCTTCCTTTCAAGTCACGGTTTTATATTTTACAAATTACAAATTACTATTATTTGCAAAGGAACAACTACAACCATGCCAGAAGGACAGGTTGTAGGCAGTTGTGCCAAGGACAATGGTTGCTATTACATGATCGCTGGAACTTTTATATAGGATTATTAATATTAGATTATGATAAGACGTAATTTCAAAACAGTTTTATCCTGTATAAGGCTAGGGGGACTAAGGCCCCATTCCCACCAGGATAAAATTGTCCGGATCGAGCCAAATTGATTCGCTTTGATCCGGCTTCGAGGCGGCTTGGATCGAAGCCGGATCAAAGGGAATCAATTCGGTTCGTTTCGGACAATTTTACCCTAGTGGGAATGGGGCCTTAAATTGGTCTGAAAATTCCTTATCGATTGTTGATCTGCTGCACAGCGTGTCTCTGTGGCGTCAGCAGGTCAATCTTCCGGAACAGCTCGTCAGCCGTTGGCCGCCTCGATGGGTTAAAAACCCAGCAGGACCTGATGATGCGGTACACCGGCAGTGGACAGTTCTCCGGCTGCTGCAGACGGACGCCTTTCCTCAGCAGCTCCAGCATCGTGCAGACGTCGGGGTGCATCGGACCGCCAGCGTAGCGCGGCTCCTCCCCAAAACTGGCGATCTCCCACAGCAGCACGCCGTACGACCACACGTCACTCTCACACGTGAACACCCCGTCCCGTAACGACTCCACGGCCATCCACTTCAGCGGCAACAGTTCCTCCTCCCTGCCCTGCTCGGTGCGTTCGTACGCCGACGACACGTAGACGTCACGCGCCAGTCCGAAGTCGGCGATCTTGGCCACTTTTCTGTCGCTGATGACAACGTTACGGGCTGCGATGTCCCGGTGCACGATCTTCAGACGTGCCAGCTCTGCCAACCCACTGGCAACGTCGCAGGCAAAACCGAGACGTTCTAACATTTTTCTGTCCCCCGTGATCTTGCACTGTTCACGCAAACTCCACAGGTACCGACGGAGTTCTTCATTGCTCGCGTACTCTACCAGGATGTACTGAGGCTCCGACTGGGTCAGAAATCCATAGAGCTTCACAACATTCGGGTGTCCCTCTTTGTCCTCCTCGTGGATTCTCGTGAGTATGTCCATTTCTCGGCGAAAGTCGCGAACAGCCGACCCAGTCATGCGGTCAGGCCGGATAGTTTTAGCGGCGACCAGGACCTCGTAGCCTAACTCCGGCACGTGCAGTCTTGCCCGTACGACATGGCCGAACTCTCCCTCCCCGATCATGTGCTCCAAGTGAAGGTCCTCTTTATTTACTTCCCACGACAAAAGGGTTTCCATGACGAACGCGATTTCTGTGTCCACTGTTGGCTGTTCTTGTTTTCGTCGGCGACTCCGGTTCACTAGGATTCCAATGGCGATGCAGCCGATTAGAACAATGGCCGGAATAACGGACGCCAACACTACAACTACCACTTGATTCTTGTCAGAAATAGAGATGCTCTGGCAAAACTGGCCCGACTGTCCTTCAACACAAATACAGCTGCCATTGACTGGATCACACATTAAGTTGTTTTCACAGTTGCACTTCATACTGCAGTTCCACCCGAATGTGCCAGGTGCGCACTCGTGCTCACACCTGTCTCCGCGACGGCCTGCAGGACACAGACACCCCTCCCACCTGTCACACGTCCCTCCGTACTCACAATCACACACTTGGCTGCATTCTTCCCCATGATAGTTTGGTCGGCATTCGGTAGCGTTTAGTATGAAAGTCGCATTGAAAAGCTGACCATCTTCTGCCTGTACATTGCAGATATACTTGCCGTTATCTGGTTCTAGGATCGGATGGAAGCTGATAGAACTGTTCTGGACTGTCCCTTCGTCGATGTATTTTGTGTCGTTACGTGTTTTTCGTGTTTGATAAGCCCATGTCATATTTGCCACGCGGATATGTGGAGCCAAGCAGGTCAAAGTCAGATTGGTACCGATGTAAGTTTTTACTGAAGCGCCAGGTGTCTCTTCAATACCCACCTCGGGCCAGGGAATATCACAGGCCCTCCCTCTCCAACCCAGACGGCATTCACAGGCACCGTTAAAGCCATGGCACCGGGCCCCGTTCTTACAAACACAGTTCTTGTCACAGTATATACCATACTGGCCCTCAGGACATCCTGTCACGTTGTACTGGGATATCCACTCAACCAGATCTGGCCCTTTAGCGAACGAGGCGTTAATACCACAGCGAAACCAATATGGCGACATTGACCATACCTCATTGAACTCAAAAGCAAAGATATAGCGGTCATTTTCGTCTATCTTGTATTTGCCACTTTCTACCCACTGAGGCAAGTCGTTATTAAGATCAGTGTCCAGTATGGTAATCCTCCCTGTACTCTTCCACTCTCGGTCGCGACATTTAAGTTCGGCTCTACCTTGAGTATCATTATTGAACACGATTTGTAATGATAAATACTCTTTGAACAGGGTCTCTAAAGTGACGACAAACCTTACGGAACAATCGCCTGTTAAGACCAGGTTTGCGGCGCTGCGTTTCACCTCAAGGGCATGAAGATAGTCGTCGAACGATCTAACTATCTCCCCTCCAATGGAAACGGTATACCCGTCACTTCGGACTAGAGTATAGCCCCCGTCCCTCTTTTTATCTGTAAGGACTGGCGTTTCACACCGTTTGTTATAGAATGGCGGGTATCCAGGCACGTCTGTGACTACGATTACGAGGGTCACGTACAAGACGTTGTTGTTCTCGGTGTTTGTCAGCTCCACCATCAGGTTGTACCGTGAGTGTAACTTGTAGTCCAGCGGAGCCGCTACCACCAACGCCAAGTCCTCGCCACGAACTTCAAACCGCCCCCAATCGTTCCCCGTGGTGATGTTTGCTGACCAAAACGTCCCGTTGGCGTCGTCTGCAGAACTAACCAGGCTGGCGGCAACAAGAGAATCTCTCAGCCGCACCACCGTGCTACCGACTGGCGCATCCTCCGGTATTTCCGTGACATTTTCACCCGAAACTAAAAGGTCATAAACCTGGAAGCTAGACAGGAGCTCGGCCAGCAGAAATATAGAACAGAACGTAGCACGTAGCGCCATTTTTACTTCGTATTACAATGGTTGTCTGACAACACGATTCCTCTGAATGTTACCGGCTGAAAAAAGACAGAGTTGAATTTTAACAAACGGTAGTCAGAGGAGAAGAAGAAACATAATAAAAACAGTAAATTCCATACATCTCTCTCTCTCTCTCTCTCTCTCTCTCTCTCTCTCTCTTTCTCTCTCTTACTGTTGAAGGTCATGAAAACTCCAAATACTTCCTAGAAGTCCGAAGTCTCCAATTTCTTGTTCTCTCTGTCATAAAATTGCTTTATCATTCTGGCAAATTTGATGCCATGTTATCTGGATTTCCGGACAGAAATCGAACCAATGGGATCATTTCCATTAGTTAGCCTAACTGGCATAGTTACGTTCCAGCGCATGCTATAAATACTATTATAATAGTGCCTCACATAGGGTGTGAGTTTAGGAGTGGTTAGACTTGTCTTGTGGTAGTCGTTTTCAAGTGACAGCCAAGGGAGTTATGAAATCGCCTAGCTCTGGGTTGTTTCTGGGTCATTTGTTTCAAACTTTTAAGTCTAGACTCCATTGACATAAGATAAACATCCATTGACATAATCTTGAAGGCACGACAAATGGTGTTCAAACGGAAATGGAGGCACACGGAAATGGAGGCACACGAAAATTGTATCTTTAAGAAAAACGTACTTCTAATCCATTCAATACTCACTTTACAGCGTATGATAGCTAAAACCCAAGTTTCTCCTATCTAGTTTTCATTCTTTTTTTTATTTAGTTATGCCCCAAACGGATATAAAATTACAGTATATCTACCAGGCCACAAACATGTACCACCACTCCCTCGCCAATAAACAACTTCGAATTCGAGAAGTAGATTTTACTGTTTTTAGTGTAACCAAGTGTAGTTGAAAACTAGAGGAATCACTCACTGGAGGCAAGTTCCTGTCACCGACAGTAGAAAATTGTTACAGCCGTCGGCACCTTCCTTCTATAACGAAGTGACAACTACTTGCCTTTCTTTGTAGCTTTTTGGACCCCCTCTTCGGTGACAGAAGATAACTTAATAATAATATTATGTAATTCATTTATCTCTAGTATCAGATAGGCATTCTCACCTGTTGCGACGACGTTTGAGATCCTCAAACTTGCAGATTGATCTGTCAGGGGAACACTTCCGTCTGAAATTTTGTCCAACCTTCTTATTCACCAGAGGCAAGGGCAAGGCTATCCAATACTATTGTTCGCAGCCCTAGCCATGACGTCACAAAGTCCGAAAGTCCATGCACAAACATACAAAGAGCATTGGTCTCTGCGATGCTTAGAGAGCTCACACGACTTTCCTCACTTCGCTCAGGTGAAAATGATTATTGTAATGTCCTGTATTCGTTCTCTGCGTTGGTGGTGTGGCAACAGTTTGTTATGTACACACTTGTTATGTACACACTACGACGCCAGGTGACGCAAACTCTCCTATTCATTTGCCACGCGCCTTCTCGCATCGAGAAACAGTATTGTGTACACCCTTTGCCATTCCGATGTGTTTACTCGAAGCCTGTACTGGTCGCACTCTTGAAACCTTTTTATGTAATTTGTGTAAAATAAAATTGCTGTATATTTGTTATTGTATATGTTATGAGGTAAAATCTCATCGTGACTATGTTCTAGGCTTATCTTGAAACTTCATCTGTGTTGGTAGAAGTCATTATGAACAAGATTGAACTGAAATTGCCAACACAAGAAATTGGACTCGTCGAAATTTTCGACTGTACAACGTTATTATATCCTCCCGTACAGACCTCTTTATTCATCTTATGTACTTATGTACTCTAATGATTTGATTTGATTTGATTTATTAGGCTGATAACACTCATGTATGCAGCCAGGACTGCCCAACTAGCCGGAGGCTATTATAAAGGGCTAGCCCTCACAACAATAACATAAAACAATTCGGAACAGTGAACAGTTAACGGTGTCAGTTACAATTCAGATAGACATACTATTACTACATAACAGATGTTGTGGCGAAACGTTAACAAGCTAGAATATCCGGCCTGGTCGTCGTGCGTTTACTACAATTACATTTATATGTCAGGTTAATAAACTATTACATAACAGATGTTGTCCACTATATTTACATTGCCAATACAATATTATTCTATTGAACTATTTACTAAGTAGGTGTCGTCAAGTATTTATCAAGTATTGTCCATAGTTTCTTTTTAAAGGAGCTGATGGAGCGGGTTGTTCGAGTTTCGCTAGGGAGAGTATTCCAGATAGTTATAGCCCTGATTACAAATGTTCTCTGGGATCTGGTGGTTCTACAAACCGGTATGGATAAGTGTTCACTATTCCGTAAGGGATACCGGGATTCTGTGGCGGACGCTCGCGCTTGAGGTAGCAGACTTTGCAGGTGTGGAGGACAGCGACCGTTCAACAGTTTGTACATGGTTACTGCAGTGTGAAACTTGCGTCGAAACTGGAGAGATGGTAGAGACAGTTCTGTGTAGAGACTATTGTAGGAGGGGTATGGGATCCCAAAGTGACCACTGATAAGCCTGGCTGTTTGGTACTGAACAGATTCTAAAGTCCTTTGGTCACGTAAAGTGAGGCCAGCCCAGACAATATCCGCGTACTCTAACGTAGGTCTTGTAATGGTGATGTACAGCCGGAGCAGTAAGTTTTGGGGAATTTTCCTTCTTAGGGCACATAACAGTCCTGAAGAACGTCTTGCTTTGTTAGAGATGACCTCGATGTGCTGTGACCAGGACAGGGTATTCGTGAGAGTGACGCCTAAGTGTTTGTGGCTGGTGACAACTTGCAGTACAGTTCCTCCTAGGGTCACAGGGGGAATCGGTTGTGGTAAAGTACGAGTTGTAATGAACATGACTTTGCACTTGTCTATGTTAGCTTCTAGTTTCCATGTAGATAGCCAGGTCGACACAGTACTCAACTCTCGGTTCAGTGTTGCAACTACGCGATGAACAGAATGATGGGAGAATGACAGAGATGTGTCGTCGGCAAATAAGTTGGCCAGACAATGTGTACGGCTGGTGGCAAGGTCATTGATGTATGTCATTATGTCTAATGATGCACAAAATTTAAATCCCCATCATTTAACACCGTAAATAATAGCATTTTCTATCATGATTGATTATGCAAGTTAGGTCTTAACTTTCAGAATTGAGAAAATGCTTAGTTACACGTGTCATATGTTTGAAATTTACTCATTATTTATGCACATTAGCTAGCTATATTCCATAATGCCAATCATTATGTAAACTATCTGCATATACAAATTACGACAATCCGCCCCCTTCTCGAGTTATAACCATCAAAATCTAGAAATAGACACTCTTAACACGTTACTCTAGTCTTACATACTCCTGGTTACTGTGTTAATTAATCTAGACTGTGTTGATTAATCTAGACTAAGACATCCTATTTATTATGTACATCAACCAAGAGACACGTCTGATTGTTGTGCTAGTCAATCCGTACTTACCAATGGGCACTGTTCTTTATTTAGTTGTTCTGATTAATATCTAAAATTGCTGCAAGATCAGTAATGGCAATCACATTTAAGATATGAATATTTTCTCCATTGAATTTTGATATCCCATAGAATAGAGAAATACACGGCTTCCTTTGGGGCTTCATGTTTTTGCTTCCTTTCAAGCCACGGTCTTGTATTTTACAAATTACAAATTACTATCATTTACAAAGGATCAACCACAAACATGCCAGAAGGCAGGTGTGCAAGGGACAATGGTTGCTATTACATGATCCCTGGAACTTTCATGTAGGATTTTTAATACAGTCAAACCTCCCCTTGTGGACACCTCTCTGAAGTGGACACTTGTCTATAGTGGACACATTACAACAGTCACGTTAATTTTTCCATAGTTAAGACCCTTTCTCAGGAGGACACCTCTCATCTTCAACAAAAGGACACATGTTCAGTCCCAAGGGGACTATTATGATCAGACGTAATTTAACAGCTTTATCCTGTATAAGGCTAGGGGGACTAAGGCCCCATTCCCACCAGGATAAAATTGTCCGGATCGAGCCAAATTGATTCGCTTTGATCCGGCTTGGAGGCGGCTTGGATCGAAGCCGGATCAAAGGGAATCAATTCGGTTCGTTTCGGACAATTTTACCCTAGTAGGAATGGGGCCTTAAATTGGTCTGAAAATTCCTTATCGAGTGTTGACCGGCTGCACAGCATGCCTCTGCGGCCTCAGCAGGTCAATCTTCCGGAACAGCTCGTCAGCCGTTGGCCGCCTCGATGGGTTGAACACCCAGCAGGACCTGATGATGCGGTACACCGGCAGCGGGCAGTTCTGCGGCTGTTGAAGACGGACGCCTTTCCTCAGCAGCTCCAGCATCGTGCAGACGTCCGGGTGCATCGGACCGCCAGCGTAGCGCGGCTCCTCCCCAAAACTGGCGATCTCCCACAGCAGCACACCGTACGACCACACGTCACTCTCACACGTGTACACCCCGTCCCGTAACGACTCCACGGCCATCCACTTCAGCGGTAACAGTTCCTCCGCCCCGCCCTGGGTTGTACGTTCGTACGCCGATGACACGTAGACGTCACGCGATAGTCCGAAATCCGCGATCTTGGCCACTTTTCTGTCGCTGATGACGACGTTACGGGCCGCGATGTCCCGGTGCACGATCTTCAGACGTGCCAGCTCCGATAACCCACTGGCAACGTCGCAGGCAAAACCGAGAAGTTCTAACATTTTTCTGTCCCCCGTGATCTTGCACTGTTCACGCAAACCCCACAGGTACCGGCGTAGCTCTTCATTGCTCGCGTACTCTACCAGGATGTACTGAGGCTCCGACTTGGTCAGAACTCCATAAAGCTTCACAACGTTTGGATGTCCCTCTTTGTTCTCGTGGATTCTGGCGAGAATGTCCATTTCTCGGAGAAAGTCGCGGACAGCCGAGGCCGTCGTGCGATCAGGCCGGATACTTTTAGCGGCGACCAGGACCTCGTAGCCTAACTCCGGCACGTGCAGTCTTGCCCGTACGACATGGCCGAACTCTCCCTCCCCGATCATGTGCTCCAAGTGAAGGTCCTCTTTATCTACTTCCCACGACGAAAGGGTTTCCATGACGGTCGCCATTTCTGTGTCCACTGTTGGCTGTTCCGGTTTTCGTCGGCGACTCCGTTTGACCAGGACTCCAGTGATGATGCAGCCGATTAGAACAATGCTCGGAATAACGGACGCCAACACTATAACTACGACTTGATTCTTCTCAGGAACGTTCTGGCAAAACTCGCCCGACTGTCCTTCAGCACAAATACAGCTGCCATTGACTGGATCACACAATGCGTTGTTTTCACAGTTGCACTTCATACTGCAGTTCCACCCGAATGTGCCAGGTGCGCACTCGTGACAAAACTCGCCCCACTGCCCTTCAACACAAATACAGCTGCCATTGACTGGATAACACAAGGCGTTGTTTTCACAGTTGCACTTCATACTGCAGTTCCATCCGAATGTGCCAGGTGCGCACTCGCGCTCACACCTGTCTCCCCGACGGCCTGCAGGACACAGACACCCCTCCCACCTGTCACACGTCCCTCCGTACTCACAGTCACACACTTGGCTGCAATATTCCCCATGATAGTTGGGTCGGCATTCGGTAGCGTTTAGTATGAAAGTCGCATTGAAAAGCTGACCATCTTCTGCCTGTACATTGCAGATATACCTGCCGTTATCTGGTTCTAGGATCGGCTGAAAGCTGATAGAACTGTTCTGGACTGTCCCTTCGTCGATGTAATTTGTGTCGTTATGTGTTTTTCGTGTTTGATAAGCCCATGTCATATTTGCCACGCGGATATGTGGAGCCAAGCAGGTCAAAGTCAGATTGGTACCGATGTAAGTTTTTACTGAAGCGCCAGGTGTCTCTTCAATACCCACCTCGGGCCAGGGAATATCACAGGCCCTCCCTCTCCAACCCAGACGGCACTCACACGCACCGTTAAAGCCATGGCACCGGGCCCCGTTCTTACAAACACAGTTCTTGTCACAGTACACACCGTACCAGCCCTCAGGACATCCTGTCACGTTGTACTGGGATGTCCACTCTACTGGCTCTGGAGTGAGCCTGGAGGTTATGCTACATCGAAACCAATATGGCGACATGGACCATAACTCATTAAACTCAAAAGCAAAGATGTAGCGGTCATTTTCGTCTATCTTGTATTTGCCACTTTCTATCCACTGAGGCAAGTCGTTATTAAGATCAGTGTCCAGTATGGTAATCCTTCCTGTACTCTTCCACTCTCGGTCGCGACATTTAAGTTCGGCTCTACCTTGATTTTCATCACTGAGCACGGGGAGGAATGCTTCATAGTAGCTGAGTAGGGTCTCTAAAGTGACGACAAACCTTACGGAACAATCGCCTGTTAAGACCAGGTTAGCGGCGCTGCGTTCCACCTCAGGGCCATGAAGATAGTCGTCGAACGATGTAACTATCTTCCCTCCAATGGAAACAGTAAATCCGTCGCTATTGATTACAGTATAGCCCCCGTCCCTCTGTTTATCAGTAAGGACTGGCGTTTCACACCGCTTGTTATAGAATGGTGGGTATCCAGGCACGTCTGTGACTACGATGACGAGGGTCACGTACAAGACGTTGTTGTTCTCGGTGTTTGTCAGTTCCACTGTAAGGTTGTATCGTGAGTGTAACTTGTGGTCCAGCGGAGCCGCTACCACCAACGCC
>NW_017804143.1:792768-793844 GCF_001625305.1 Branchiostoma belcheri
GAATTTTTCTACCTAAATGGAGAAATGAATTCGAGAACTAGATTTTACTGGTTTTTAGTGTAACCAGGTGTAGTTGAAAACCGGAGGAATCACTCACTGGAGGCAAGTTTCTGTCACTTAAAGTACAAAATTGTTTTCGTCTTTTTACAGCCGTCGGCAGCTTCCTTCTATAACGAAGTGACAACTACTTGCCTTTCTTTGTAGCTTTTTGGACCCCCTTTTCGGTGACAGACGATAAATTAATGATAATATGTAATTCATTTATCTCTAGTATCTGATAGGCATTCTCACCTGTTGCGACGACGTTTGAGATCCTCAAACTTGCAGATTGATATGTCAGGGAAACACTTCCGTCTGAAATTTTGTCCAACCTGCTTATTCACCTGAGGCAAGGGAAAGGCTATCCAATTGTGTACTGTCTTAGCCATGACGTCACAAAGTCCGGAATCCATGCACAAACATACAAAGATCATGGTCTCTGCGATGCTTAGAGAGCTCATTGTCTCTGCCAAAGGCTTTTGTACTATTAGAAGAGTTCGCTGTGGTTTATTCGGATGTCGGTGAGAAAGTTTGAAAACAACAATTCACTGATGTGGTTGATTCTATGTTTGGATGCAAGGTCATGTTTGCACGACGGTCGGTTGTTATTGTATACCATTACTAGGGAGCTATCGGGTTACTAACATAGTTGTATTCATTGTTGGGTCGTGTGGCGTAGCGGCAGCGTGCTCGACTCGGAACCAAGAGGTTCGAGTCCTGACATGTCACCGATCTTGTGCCCTTGGGAAAGGCACTTCACACGACTTTCGAATTCCTCACTTCGCTCAGCTGAAAATGAGTATTGTAATGTCCTGTATTCGTTCTCTGCGTTGGTGGCGGCATAAAATAAGTTTATATAACTTGAGTTTGCTGTCACCATGTCTAGTTTAACTGTTATGAAATGTTGGAATATTGAAAAAAAACATGGTTCATACTTAGAACCATATACATCTGATTTTAAGGGGCCCGAACATCAAAAATAAGTTTTGATTTTCATTATGACGTCATGTATTTGATTTTTGGGCTAAAACCGTCAA
>NW_017804143.1:793864-805507 GCF_001625305.1 Branchiostoma belcheri
TGAATAGGGTTAAAATCTAATAATGATAATGGTAATGATACTAGTTTCTTGAGTTTATTCATAGTGACTCTGGAGTAGAAAATACTCTGGACTGGAATGATTAGAAACTAAACGGCTATCATTGTTTTGGAGTAGAGTAAATATAGACTATGATCCAAATTTTAGCGTTCTTTAAGAGGAAACTGACCCACTTTTTTCATTTTCCAACGAAATAAATTTTCAATCCATGGAATAGTCCACCACAATAGCACGTGAAATATATTACATTTGCTTGCAAATGCTGGCCCTCCAGTATTCAGTATATTTGATCAGCTTATTTCCGGAGTGACTCAGTGGCAGATGCACGGGTTCTGGGTATGTTGTCTCCCCACAATATTGCAATAGAGACGCTTAATCACGGTGAGCACTAAACTGTACACACGGCAACGGAAGTATTTGTGGTCTCCTTAGATGTGCGCATGCCACTTATGTGAACGGGCCTGCTTCGCGGCAAAAGGACAAACGGACACAGGTAACTGCAGAGGAAATTACTTTAAAATCTTAGAAGGACAATTTCATCTTAACTGCTGTGCCTTCGTCTCGATTTCAGCATAAGAGAAAATCTCACTGTGGCTATGTTTTAGGCTTTAAATACTACTTGACATTAAGTTGTATTTTGACTAAGGGTTCAGACCAGCAGTTAAGGTTATATATTCGTGGCCCCTTCAGCTACTTTCTATCCGTCAACCCTTGGATATCATTTCATTCTCAGAGCTTTCCCTTCCTAAGCGACCTTCTGTATACGTTTTGTGCTTCTATATTGGGTATATCTTAACACACCTTTGAGTTTTTCCCAGTGTTTGTGAACTGAAAAGTCGATCGCGACTTCTGTTTTTACGACTTCCCGTTTCAGTTACAGGCTTTTCTGATGCAGGGATACCAAGGAAGCTGTATTCAAACGTGTTTGCTGTTACAGAGTATAGGCTATGAACTTGTAATTTGACAAAGCAGGTTTAATCATTAAACCTCTGAGTAATTGTTTGGCATAGCAATTGCACGTTTTGGATTTGTGCAGTTCTTTAACTATCGATACCTTTTATTAATCCCACCTAGGTTGACAGGAGGCATATCAATGATTAATCAGTTCCCTCTTTTATGCCTTAAATGTATATTGTTTACTGGATATTTTGAGAATACCACTAAGATATGAATTAATTATCACTCAGGTAGAGGGGTTTTCTTGCACACCAGGTGGCCTTCGTGGTAATATCTAAGAACCCAGGACCAAGTAACCGTATCGCCTACCAGTTGTGCAAGATACAAATTAAAGAACCTTTTTATTTAGAACTCTTAGTCGAACTAATGGCGAAGAACTTACATTTGTAGCTTCTAATACTTACATAACTTTCATCACCGGTATGGGTACCTTGTACCTTGATTCCTTAACCCAGGCCAGGACACTGCACGGTGGAGTGTCTGAAGGTATGGGTAGTTAACAAGCAACTAATCTCATACATTGTTTTCTTTCCTCGTATCAGGAGGACGGATGGTGTGCATTTCTGGGGCTCTCTGCAAGGTGTATTTGTTAGCAATGGCCAGTACCCGTATGTATGTTGTATTTACTGTGCTGATCGGCGCTGTCGTGATTTTCATTACGGTATGTTTTTCTTCTACTTTTATCTAGCCAACCAGACTATTGGGGGGGGGGGGTATATAACCCCATACACGTTCGGAAAACAACTTTTATTTTCAAGTAACGCCGTTTAAACGTACAATTCAATTAATACAAATCTAAAAAAGGGTGATGTTTAATATATATTATCGCCCTTTATCAATGACCCTTTAATAATAATCAAGTTCAAGAGGGTGTCTGGCCTTAGCTTTCAGACACTTTTCATCCACCACAGAACTCACGTGACAGAAAATGTGGGGCAGTCATATTGGCAAAAGGCCATCATGGCGGGAACTTAGATGTTATAAAGAAGGTTAACTGTATGCCAACAAAATTCTACGTCACAATGTACTCACTAATGGAGATATGCCATGTAAACAAATAAACTATTAAAACAGCCACTTTGTCAGAACAGCTCGGTATACTAATCTGTTTTACAACCAACTGAACATGTTTTTATTTTTTAGTGTTTGTAAATATGGGCCGTAGAGCCTAAAAAAACAATAAACAAACTTTGTTTTCATTTACTCGATCTTCTTTCTGTCACACAGAATTCAGAATTTCTGTTCCTGTTTCCTCTTCATGCCGCCTTGAAAAAGGAACCTTGTTATATTGAGAATGTCACGTGCCCATACAATACAACCATTGTCGTCTTAAAAAGAGACCACCAGTATCACCGAGGAGATGTTCTTACCGTGAGGATGGTGGCAAGAGACAAAGAAGGAAAGCCGAAGATGTACGGAGGAGACTTTCTCCGTGCCAGACTCATCAGTAGTGACCGCTCGCTGCAGGCCAGTAGCGCTGGTCACGTCACTGACCACTGTAACGGCACCTACACCGTGCAGTTCCCGCTCTACTGGGCAGGGGGCGTTTCGGTGAGTACGTGAATACTAGTACATGACGGCATTCAAAACTGTTCTGAACAGCTACGTTAAAAATGTAGTAAAGCAAATGCACTCTCTACCTCCCAATAACTCCTTGACTTGGTCTGTTTTGTGTTGTGTTGCTATTATCAGATAAAGATTCAGCTCGTCCATCCAAGTGAGGCAGTAAAGGTTCTACAGAGAGTGCGGGAAGTTCCAAACAAGCGAGTCTTCTCCTGTAGCTTCGTATACATGTACGAGCCAGCCACCACTGCAGCACAGTGTTTCAGCTCTGCGAACCCCGGTCTACAATCCCACCAACAGTGCGACTTCTCAAAGCCTGAAGTAAACGGGACCTGGATTTGCGAGAAACCGGGCAAACTTCCGTGTTCTACCATCTCCAAGTGCCGGTGGGACCCGGGCAAAAGCAGGGCGACGACATTGGGACTTGTGTCTGGAGAAGAAAAGAAACTGTTCCAAAGGTAAATTATCAAGATTATCATGTTCGATGACGTACAAAGGTACGTCATCGAGCTTCCAAAATTAAATCTACAACCTCTCTTAAAGTATACCTGTATATCAGTAGCCTGGTCATTCTATGTTTCTCACCCTTGTCCTCTAAAAAATTTATACCTGGCATGATGCTCCCAGTGTAAATATACATGCGTTTTTTTTTCGGTTTTTGTATGCATAAAATGTTATGACCATGAGGCATCACCTTCAATACAACTGGGGTTATAGAAAATGCACGACAGTTTTATTGATACATAGTGATACTAGTTCATTTGCGCATCACACAGGCCATATCTTGAGGAGGAACTTGAAATAGACCCCAAGGAGCCCGTACATGTCCTTGAAGCAGAACTGCCAACATCTCAACGCCTTCCAGCGTGTACTTGGGACACGACTGCATCTTTGGGACATTGGTCAGCCAAGGTCTGGACGTCATCCGTCTGCAATGTCCGAGTGTTCAGCAAAAAAGACATCCAGTGGTGCCTGGCTAACAAGACCGTGTACATGCAAGGTGAGTATCATTTGTGGTCTGATAATCAAATTATTTAACTTCTTCACATATCAAATACAGTCCATTGAACGTGGCGATAAATCGTAGCTAGCTCCCTTTGTTCAGTGTGCTTGTCCTGGTCTAATAGGTAAATGATGCTCACTTGGCACTGGATAAAGACCTCTTTGCAGGACCGTAACTCGTAATTCAATGTCCATTGTACATACAAGGAAAGCTACCTCACTTCCCTACTCTATCCAAGCCAATATATACTCTTATAGCTTAAACTGAATCAAGATATTATGAAACAAGCAATATCCAACACAAGAAATTGGACTCGCCTAAATTGTTTTTTGGATGAGTGAAAATGAATCAAGATAATTTTTTTTATTCCTTTTAGGTGACTCCACTGTTAGACAATGGAGCGAGCGCTTGCAGGAAATAGTGCCGCTGAACTACGATAAGGCTACCATGGATTCTACAGGTTTGTAAATGTTTCCAGTCTCTGAGACTGCTTAATTGTTGTAAGTATCGTCAAGACAAGGTATGTAAATTAAAGCGATGCTCTGAATGTTTTTGACCAAAGCCGCTATGCAGCATTACAAACAGCGAGTCACAAGATCTGGTGCATTTTTTGTTTGCAGCGCTTCTAGGAGGGGACAACAGCCAGTGGAATATTTCCGTTCGCTACCGGTTTCACCACTTTCCCGTACAGGGAGGGGCTTGGAATATATTTTACGACTTCCGCTACGTTGTTGATGAGCTGGACGCTACTCGAGGAGGACCAGACACGGTGATAGTGGTGAGTCTGTGGGCCCACTTTACGGCAGAGCCGCTAGAACTGATCCGGTCCAGACTGTACGCCATACGGGCCGCCATACACCGTCTCAAGCGCAGGAGCCCCGGCACGCGGGTTTTCGTGAGGACTGGGACGACGCGAGAGCACAAGAGACGAAAGCTGGAGTTCTACCTGCTAGCAAGCGACTGGCTGGCTTACCAGATCACAGAGGTGATACGAGAGATGTTCCGGGCGGATCCAGACGTGGTTGTGTTGGACACGTGGGACATGAGCGTGTGTCAGCCGGGCAGAGACTACATTCACCCAGATCTAACCATGGTGGACAGTCAACTAAACACGCTGTTTTCTCATATCTGCCCAAACTAGTAGGACTCAAAAGCAGAAAAATGACAATCTTGAAATGTCTGACAACCAAGGAAATATGTTTATGTGGCCACTGTGAAAATCAGTGAATAGTATAAGCCTTGGTGCAGGCAAAATCCCTATGTGCAACGCCGTAGTTAGTTCAGAGTAGTTTCTTAGAATTGTTATTTGTACATATGGGCGAATATTACTGCCTAAAGGGCATGGCAAGCCCCCCCTGCAGAGGTACTGTCCCTATCTGACACCCCATACACCCATTACTAGATGAAAAACATGCTGCTTACAGAGCATTTCAACAGGCAAACAGGTCGGATGCTAAGAAAGCAGTGTACAATGCCAGTAAAGCCAAAGTGCAGGCTAAGCTGAGGGAAATGCAGGATTCTTGGCTCAGTCACAAGGCGGACGAGATACAGATGTTTGCAGACAGTAACAACACAAAGCACTTCTATGATGCCCTAAAGGCCATCTACGGACCACAATCCACTGGCACATCTCCACTGCTCAGTGCCGATGGTACCACTTTGATCACCGACAAAGACAAGATCCTAGAAAGGTGGGCTGAGCACTTCTGCAACGTCCTAAACAGGCCCTCTGTCATGAATGATGAAGCCATAAATGACATGCCTCAAGTTCCGGTTAACATCACTTTGGATGAACTCCCGACAGAGCAGGAAGTCCAGCAAGCTATCCAGCTCCTCTCAAACGGTAAAGCACCAGGCTCTGACGCTATACCAGCAGAAGTCTACAAGGCTGGGGGAACAGTCCTGACTCAGAAGCTTACTGAGTTCTTTCAGTCCCTGTGGGAGAAGGAAGAAATTCCCCAGGAGTTCAAAGACGCCTCAATTGTTCATCTCTACAAAAGGAAGGGCAACAGGCAGTCTTGTGACAACCACAGGGGGATTTCCTTACTTGTCATAGCTGGCAAAATACTAGCCAGAGTTCTCTTAAACCGACTCATTCAGCACATGGACGAACACCTGCCTGAGAGTCAGTGCGGTTTCCGAGAGGGTCGAGGAACGGCTGACATGATATTCGCAGCACGTCAGCTCCAGGAGAAGTGTCAGGAACAGAACAGGGACTTATACACCACCTTTGTAGACCTGACAAAGGCCTTCGATACAGTTAATCGCAACGGACTCTGGAGAATCATGGGAAAGTTTGGCTGCCCTAGCAAATTCATCAACATGGTACGCCAATTTCACGATGGAATGCAGGCCAGAGTGCTGGATGCTGGCGACTCCTCAAGTGCCTTTGCAGTTACAAATGGAGTTAAGCAAGGGTGCGTGCTTGCACCGACGCTGTTCAGTATGATGTTCACTGCCATGTTGTCTAATGCCTTCCGCGAGGATGATGCCACAAGCATCAAAATCAGGTACCGTACTGACGGCAGACTCTTCAACTTGAGGAGACTTAAGGCCAAGACGAAGGTGAAGGTGACGTCTGTGCGTGACTTCCTGTTTGCAGACGACAGTGCGTTAAATGCTGCCTCAGAGGACTTGATGCAACAGAGTATGGATCGTTTTTCCTCTGCTGCTGACAACTTTGGTCTTACGATAAGCACTAAGAAAACAGAGGTCCTGTACCAACCTGCACCGCATAAGCCGTACGTGGATCCTGTCATTACTGTAAACGGGGAATCACTAAAGGCAGTTGCAAAATTCAAGTACCTTGGCAGCACACTCTCCAGGTCTGTAAACATAGACGATGAGGTTGACGCACGGGTCGCTCTGGCAAGCTCCTCCTTCGGACGTCTGCGAGCCTCAGTGTGGGAGAGGAGAGGCATTAGACTGAGCACGAAGTTAAAAGTGTACAGGGCAGTTGCGCTGCCATCACTACTGTACGCCTGCGAAACATGGACGATCTACGCACGCCATGCCAGAAAGCTCAATCGCTTTCACATAAACTGCCTGAAAAGACTCATGAAGATCACTTGGCAAGACAAAGTCCCAGACACAGAGATCCTCCAGCGGGCCGATCTGCCAAGCATCCACACACTGCTGAGGAGAGCCCAAGTCAGATGGGCAGGCCATCTGGTAAGGATGCCTGACACACGGCTACCGAAGAGACTTCTGTACAGTGAACTGGTAGAAGGCAAGCGCTCAGTAGGAGGACAGAAAAAGCGCTTTAAGGACACACTGAAAACAACTCTTAAAAGTTTCAAGATAGATACATCTACCTGGGAATCAGCAGCCCAAAACCGTGCTGCCTGGCGCAGCCACATCAGCAGCGGTGCTACTCTCTACGAGAAAACCAGGATCGCTGAAGCCGTGAGGAAACGCGCTTCCAGAGCTGCCCCCACATCCCGGACTCCAGAAACCCACCTGTGCCCGACCTGTGGCAGAACCTTCAGAGCCCGTATAGGACTTGTGAGCCACAGCCGGACACACAAGACCTGATGTGATGTTCATTGGTCATCGTCGACTACGACGGACGAACAACAACAACATTTGTACATATCAACAATAGCTTAATTTCAATCTATGACTATGTACAAGCTTCCATACATTGTACCTGTTACAATTGTCGTGCAATAAAAGTTCCGAAATTGTTCTTCTCACAGAAATCATTGCATAATTACCTCTAATAACGTATATTTCTAACAAGCAGTTTGTATTAGAAACGCAATGCTACACGCTATAGACGAAGCAACTAGATGGACTAATATCGCTGTTCTGTGAGATTAGATTTTGCTAGCCTAATGCACACAAATAGTATCAAACTTTGAAAACAACGTTATAGCAGACATTTTTCACACTTTATGGCAATTGGAATACGATACGCGAATACGACCTTTAAAAATGCGTTCTTTACAGTCAGTATCATGGTTTATTTTGCATATTAGTTGTGAGAAAATATAATTGCGACAAACTCACGTAATTCAGGGAAGGCAGATCTGTGTCCGTCGCTGCCAATGTGTGTTTGATTGTGTGAGAGAAACAATTTTGTTCTGCCGAGGTGCTATGCACAATACACTACGGGTTTCACACACGCGCAATACGTTACGTTCTGTCGACGTGCTAGCCTTTCATTATTACAATACGTTAGTGGCCAACATGTCGAGGTCTATGTAGTAGTAGAGAAAATTATACGCCGTCGTTGTCATGGGTTGTTTTATACCGTCGTCCACCTCTCCACCCTGCCGTTTTGCTTCACCTAAAAGTACATAATTATTAAGAGCCCTTTAATTCTCAAATCTAATGTGCATAGAAAGACGTTATCGGTAAAACTAGTACAAGTTTAACTTGTGAGTTGTATGGTGGAGGATGGCTGAATGAATAATGTTGGCATCTACTAGTACACTCATAAGGGCCGCCTAGCGACTAACAATCAAACTACAGGCGGCTTTCAGTTGACAGCGAGACATGGTGGCGTATATAATGTGGCTATAGTATATAATATACCATATATACCAACTGAAGAAGATTGAGGACTGTGTCATAGCGTTTATGAGTATAATGATACCCACTGTCTCTCTGTCATATACATGTATATAAGAAATGCATTTTCTACCTTCATTGCCTTTGCCTTTGGTGGTCTTGTCTTCTGTCTTTCCTCTTCGTTGTCTTCCACTTCAAGCTCTTTTTTAAGCATGGCGTCCAGTTCCACAATGTCCTAATTTACATATACAAGCGTACATATCATGTTACGTGTATATACACCGTTGTATCTCTATCGTACTGTTCTATTAGCCGTACTACATGAGTCCTACATGGCCCTTTGCGTGTCTGTCTACTAGTATTTGATTTTCCATGTGATTGTTAAGCTACTATTTCTTTTTTCTTTATTTAGCTTTCCATTACAAAATGGAGGGGAAGACAAAACAGGCGATTGCTCACCTCCTGTCGTTATCTCCCCCGCAAATTATCACATAATGTAGAAGTGTCAGCTGGTTTTTATTTATTTTTCACTTAAGCACATGGCATTTGGCATTTATTAGTCCATTCAGATCAGTAGCGTTGTAACAGATAACATTTATTATAAAGCCCAAATAAACCCCAATATAAGCGCCCCCTACCTCAACGCTCTTGTACTCCACCTCCTTTCTGTCCAGCGACCCTCTGACAGAACACAGCGCAGCCAGCCACAGTGCCGCCAGGAAGCCGCACGTCCCCCCGATGATACCTGCTGCGGCACCTTTTGGTAGAAAATTCAACATAATTCTACAAATTAACAAAGACTGGAGTTGTGCAGTCGAAAATGTGGGTAAGTCCAGTTTCTTGTGTTGGAAAATGTAGTGTACAAAACTTGTTTACAAAATAATTCTACAAATACTGTCCCGAATAAGTTATTGTTCAAATCGTAAAGTAGATTTGACAAACCCACAAATTTAAAAGGAGGTGGTTTGTAACAATATGCAGAGTCACTAACCAAGGTCTTGTGTGTCATCGTCCCCAATATAAGTCCCGGTGTGGTCCTCAACTGAAAAAAGGGTGATGTTGAATCTTTATCATTAGCCAGTTTTTCAGAACAACAAAGGCATTAAGGAATGGTACAATATTAACATTAAATAAGATGTAAAAACATACTTATAACTACATGTATAAGATATATCGGTTGGGAGCTGTATACTCACTTTGCGCACTTTGTGTAGTCTGAAGAACAGGTGATGCTAACGAAAAAAGAAAAGAAAAAAGCACTATTATTCTTGCAAAAGAAACCATGTACATGGTGAAAAAACTAAGCTTGATCAAGTTCAAAATTACTTAACTCTGAACTTATCAACATTCACCCGTGTTTTTATATTCTAAAGCAAGCTTGTTGAAAATTACAATGTCAGCTGTATATCTATACAGCCGCTTTTAATATTCAAACTTGGAGAGAGATGTCAGGACAAATGCATTTAAAGCAAAACACCGACGATAAACAGAGGTTGGTTTTATTACATAATCGCAAATCCACATATCTTTAATTAAATTACTTACAGATAAATGCACTTATTCTGAACTTCCGCACTTCTGATGGCGTGCATGCGTGATTGGTCAGTGGATGCTCGTGACAGATGTCATTCTCAATCCTGTACTCCCCCTCATCCTCCGTCTGCACGTCAATCACGGTCAGGTTACAGTGGAGGGTCTCCTGTGATAGTACGTACAACGGTTATGACTTGTTATGTATGAACTTTATTGCTCGACAATCGTACATGGTACAATATGTGGCAGTAATACAACACTTACTACAAACCTAACTATCTTATTACATTTCTTACTACGAACTACTATCTGAACAGTATATGAGTTACAATATGGTCATGTATTGATGATATGGTCTCGCTTATGGAATAGATCGTGTACAGAAATTGGCCAACGAAAGCAGATATGGTAGTTGGACCTGACAATAATTCATGGAATGTATCGTACTGTTATGACTTGTGTAATTATGGTAATCTGGAAGCGACCATTTGATAATACATGTTATGCATTAGCGCGTTAGGTAGGCGCTGATTGGTTAGTGAGAGTAACCAATCAGGTGAAAGACTATTGTTAGCACAGTTGAGCTTGGAAGAGACAATTCCCTGTTAGTCAGCTCGAGACCTGGACTCAAGGTATGTGTACATGTATAGTTGTAGCTCTGTAGATTGTGTAACTATTAGTACCTCATCTGTATTATACTAGACCATTGGTAACTCTCTGTGTAACTAAGTGCTAAACTTCCTGTGAACTATTAGTAGAGTTAACATACGGATTAATAAATACGGCTCAGCAGAAGTAATCGAACTGTTTGGGTCTCGTTTATAGTAAGATACCTATAGACGCTAAGACCGTGTTTAAACGGAATCACCCAAGGCGGTTTACATGTGGTTTACCCCGAAGCCGGTTTCAAGTGGCTCCATGTGAACGCTCCGAAATCACATTGAAAGCGCCTCGATCCCAAGCCACTTCTAGAGGTGGTTTCGAATCGGTTTCCCCGCATCGCGATTTGCGTCTGAACGCAATGTGATTTCAATGTATCTTCGCCTGGTCATGGATTACGGGATGATATTTCTTTATCTATATGCAATACCAACTTTTACGTGGCAGCAACTTAAAGAGCAGTAATGGTCAAATAATGTGTCCGTTGTAGGGCGAGCTTCACCGCCTCTGGCGGGACCACGTCGGCATTCGGCCGAGATACGCTGGGAGGGGGGCATCAGCAAGCAGGTCGTTGACCTCTGACATTAATAACACGCCACCTTGCGTGTTATCATCAAACAGCAATAAATGTAGCTCAAGCGATGGGACACGGTTTCACCAGATGTGAGGAATGTGAGTTACCCGAATCGCGGTTTGGGTGATTCCGTTTAAACACGGCCTAAGATACCAAACTACCACCAAACCCCAAAAATGATTACACCTGTAGCCAATGACAGGCCGTGGTGAAGTTGTGGGGGTGTCCGTCCGACAGCAGGTACAGGGAGTGGTTCCGCCATCTTGGATTGGGCGTGAAGACCCGGATGTAGGCCATGTCCGTGATGTTGGGGATGCTGAAGGTCACGGTGACGTCACTTCCGTGCGGCACGGTCACGTTTTCCACCGTGGACGGGTGTAGACGGACGGCTTCTGGGCAAAATAGATCAGCAGGAAC
This sequence comes from Branchiostoma belcheri, assembly GCF_001625305.1. Taxonomy (NCBI): domain Eukaryota; kingdom Metazoa; phylum Chordata; class Leptocardii; order Amphioxiformes; family Branchiostomatidae; genus Branchiostoma; species Branchiostoma belcheri. The sequence goes on from NW_017804143.1 coordinate 805,105, forward strand.
ACGTAGGACTCATAGCTTAGTGGCAAAAGATGTGCTTAAATAATGCTTGTTTGTTTGTTTGTTTGTTTGTTTGTTTGTTTGTTTGTGCATTAAGAGCATATATATCAAAAGTAGATATGTAACAAAAATGCATTTTACATTATTTCAGGAAACTAAGGTTACACATGACATTATTTTAATTACTTTACCATCAACTGAAATGCATGTAGGTCCCAGTTAACATGTGCCAGCCGTCACGTTTAAGACCAGAACTAAATTTTACTGATGCAGGGTTTACTTGATTCACACAATGGAATGGTCGGCATTTTGACGACTTGTGTAATGTAATGTAATGTGATATAATGTAATGTAATGTAATGTAATGCAATGTAATGAAATATATATATATATATATATATATATA
>NW_017804143.1:805527-811546 GCF_001625305.1 Branchiostoma belcheri
CATGAAATATTTCCGTCCCACCTGTTGCGCTGTGCACATTCCCGTACACGATGTACCCTCCCATAAAGAGGATCAGGAGAACTCTGGACAGAAGGGACATCATTGTCGGTCTTTGTTGTTCCTGAAACAAAGAAAGTTTATGTGACAAGGAGGCTCACACGTTCGACTGCGAGTATGTCAAAGTGCCAAACAATTGCGGCAAGCTGTATTCTCTAGCGGACCAAGGCATGTTACCTCCCTATTTTGCCAATTTCTACTCTTTCCAGTCGCCTCCCGAACCCTAGGTAGAGGCTATCGAGGTATAGAAACAAAAAAGGCTTTGATTGATTAGTTGGTTGATTGGTGATTGATTGATTGATTGATATAAATATTGCTCTCAACGTGAGAATTTTCGTCTTTGTCACATGAGAGTGTGTTGGAATAGTTGGAATTTGAACATTTTCGCGGGTGATTAGACTAACACATGTACACCCTCGAAGTTCTGTCAATAGTCAAAACATCCACGAAATTCAATTTAAAATACTCTGTGTTGACGGACTTTGCCCGTGGTCCCGCACATTTTGTTTATCCGGGTTAGCTGCCAAAGACCACATATAATCATATGCATAAAATCCTGTCAGTGGATCCGGAAATACTGAATCCAAGATTTTAACTGTGACGAAGACAAAAAGGAAGCCGCTTGATTATTGATTATGTACGTCACGTTCCTTTCATGTTAGCAGGTTGTCGTAAAACTTTAATGTTGTAGGTTTTGAGAGAACCAAACACCAATCAGGATCTAAAACATGCGTTTTTAGGCAACAAGTACCCGAGTCGTACACGACACATGCACGGCTATACCAAAAATGCCTTCAATTTTATGATCGTGTGACGATCGTTCGACGAATGTGACCAGGCCCTTAGTCCGTCAAATACCACTCAATCATTTTGAGAACCTCTCAGGTGCGTGTAAGAACATTAAAATGCTGCTTCATGTAGGTAAAAAGCTCTTTCTGTACTATTGTAATTACAATGACGGGTTCCTACCTACGTTACGGTCTCTGTTCTTTCGTCACGGACATCAGAGAAGGTAGCTGAACAGTTCTATCATCAACAACGTCCTCACGAGAACATGGCCATGTCCACCTAACTCGTATGGAAATTCTCCTTGCCAACCGATGTGTCCTTTGACCTCTGTGAACCATTTAGCTGAAGGCCTAACCTTTTATGTGGTTGGTTACGCCGTGCCACGTAAGGGCCTGCTATGTACACATGTAGTGTGTGAGTAGATAAACACCTACAATAGGCGGTACGGTGTACAAAGGTCACGGCTTGCGAACCAGCTGTTACAGTAAGTAACAGTAAGCAATTAATCTGAACAATTTCTTGCCGTGGTTGTTTATAATGTTAAGAATTATCACGTTGCGGTATGTATGCATATATATTCGTTGCAAGCCAGTTACAGTATAAATACATACTACTCAGTTATGTCTTCCATGGATACCTTTCATGTCGCCGCACGGTTAACTATTAATATGTGGGTCGCAGGTAATAATATTAAGGTTCCCGTATCGATCAATCTGTGGTACGTGGAACGACGGTCTACTTTGACCTGCAGTGTCGGTCCATGCTGCTAGGTGGCGCTTGGGCCGCTTGGCCGGTAACAAGTTGTAATCGAACTACGTAGTGACATTTTGCTTCTTTATGGATGACATCCTCCGCAGACTCCAAATCTAATGCGAGCGGGCGGAAAAAAAAACAAGGCGGGCTGAAAAAAACAAGACTCCTACATTTTAAAATTTTGACTCAATCATTGTACAAATGGTTTTTACTCAGTGGAAACATCACATATACACAGCCAGCATCACATATCACTGCATCAAAGTAAGAAATAAAACATTAAATCAGAGCCTTTTCTTGTCTCCTCTCTTAATAGTTATCTGCCATCCACCTTCCGGCATGGCAACAGACATCTTTGCCCATTTTCAGCATGTTGACCACTGTCAGATGGCAACAGAATTTCTTGTTGTTTTTTTTGTTTTTTTGTTTTTGTTTTTTTTCTTTAAATCAGGGGAAAATCAATGCGCGCGCTGATATCGATGTCATCCATAAAATTACTTACTGTGGCCTAAATAAACTTCGGAGTTATTTGCAAGTCTTTGGAGGTATGGAAGACAACGAAAAGGAAAACATTTTATTTTCCTTACCCCTATAGTCTACAACGATTGAATATTGAAATCTACGCGATTGACACACTTGTGCTTTTCAGGCTGTCCATATGAGCCCTAAACTGAGATGTATGCTATGAATATGAAATGAAAAGAAGCCCACAGTGGAGGTCGCTGGAAGACAGTAGAATGTCCAGACTGTGCATGATGTACAAAATGACTAATAAACTGGTGGATATACCAACCACTATGTATCTGATACCAGCCCAGAAGAGAACAAGAAACAATGATGCCTTCAAATATCAACCAAGAATTGAGGTATTAAAAAACTCGTATTTCCCAAGCACAGTTGGGGCATCATCACTAGAAAGCTTTAAACAACCCCTGCAATCAAATGTGCAAAGACTGAGTGTAACAAGTCGTTCGGTGTGATATAGCTAGCTGCCGCCGCGCCGCGTGCCTGCGAAGCTGGTGTGTTACGCCGAAGGGCGGTTATACCGGCTATACCGATACAGATACAGAATATACCCAGCTATACAAACACTTCAAATTGTATATAAACTACATATACAATAAGTAATTGTACAATAAATAAACCTGAAAACTTGAAGTAGGTCATGTGTGTCTGGGGGGATTAAGTCTTATCTTAAACTGCGCCTAGGATTGAATCTTTATCAAAACCTTTATCGATTAATCCTTATCTTTAATCGAGGATTACGTCCTTTATTCCAACTGCATCTAGAATTGAATACTTATCTCTCATCGCAAGGATTAAGTCCTTAACTTATACTGTACCGAGAGTCCTTGAACTGCATCAAGAATTAACTAGTTGGAAACGAGTTCTTCACACCTGCGGAGCAAAGAGAAATGTATATTGACACCAGAGATCGACTAGACACCTCACGGCGGTCCTGTGCTTTAAGCCTGAGCCGTTACACATAGCCGAACATGACCTCCCGAACACTGCTGAACTCCCAACACCATGGTTAGGAGTAGGTCGGGAGCAAGGTCGGCTGTGATTGGCTGGTGATAGGCGACAGTGGTTACAGTTTGGCTGCATCAACCGAATGTTTCAAAATGTTTGAAACGTTTGGGTGTGGACAAGAGGACCGCACATGCTTGACTAGTGTTGGGGAGTAGATAAGCAGCGTTAAACGTTCGGGTGGAGCCTCTCCTTCCACCACATTTTAAGTCCCCCACCCGAAGTCCGGTGTCCATTGGTATCATTGGGTGGAGTGAGAAAAGTTGTGTAAAGTGCCTTTCCCAAGGACAGAGGGTGTCCAGCCAGGAATCGAACCCACGACCTCTCACTTGCGTGTCCGCAAGCCTAGCCACTCGACGTCACCAATGCAGGGGACAAAATTTAGCCACAGCGTTGTGAAGAAGACTACTAAGAGCTTTAACATCCTTCGGCGGAACAGTGACCTCCCCTGCATGTAAGGCCCCTGTCACACCCAGCCATGGCCTTCCAATGACTTTTCCTCCGATCACTACCCAACCAAGATCGACACTGGGTTGGGAGTAGCCTGGAATATATCTAGCTCCAGTGCGTTCGCTCCTCTGGCTGCATCCAAGTATAACATGAGTTTGTTTACTTTGATTTTACAAAAATGTATTGTCAGCTGGCCAAGTTTGGTCACGCCTACCTCTCTATACGAATCGAATCAAATTTGACTCCAAACCACTCTCGGACGACTGCTGATCTACTGCCGAACATCAGCCAACCACCAGCCAACCTCCTGTCCCCACTCGACTGTTTTAACATTCGGCTAGCCCAGCCAAACAGTAACCGCCCTAGCTCGCCGAATACCAGCCAACCACAGCTGACCTTTCTCCCGACCTACTCCCAACTATGGATGGTTGGGGGGAGTTCGGCAGTGTTCGGAAAGCCACATCCGGCTATGTGTGACAGGGACTTACGTTGTTGTGGGCGGGCGGTCATTGCGGATAAGACCGAGTGAAGCGTGAATGCTATAAATTTAGTTTCTATCAGTTCTACCAACGCGAGATGCTAGCCTAAACTACCGGAGGCCGCTGGCGTAGGACTCAATTTGTTAAGAGTGAAGCTTGTATATCTTAGCTCGAGTCTTAGAAAGATATAAGAGAAGGGCACTGTGTGTTACCGCATTACTTATCTGTAGAAACAGCAGTTATGTGGTTACCTCAACCTGAACTTGTGGGTCCGTGCAGGCAGTGTAGGAACTGAAACATGCATATTTATTATCGATATGATGATATTAGAAAAATTGTGGGTTAAAGATATGACGTTTTAATAAACTGAAACAATTTTCTGATCAATTTCGACAATTAGGTTTTGCTTTTGTTTTCATTCACATTGTATATTTTGGAAATAATGGTGTACTTTTCTACTGTTCAAAGTTAGGCTTCAAGTTGGTTCTTGGAAACATCTTTTTCTTAGTTTTCCTCCATCCTTTCCATACCACATGTTCGTGACAGTCCAGTTGTCACGACGTGGACACTGAAGTTCATCTATACGTGACAAGGTTGTCTTGTGGTTAGGGTTGTTGAGTAATAGTCTGAAGGTTCTGGGTTCGAATCCCTGACAGGGCCGAATATAATGCTCTTCGGAAAGACATTTACACCTATTTCCTTACTCCACTAGGCCTACCTAGTTTCGGTTGGGGACGTCATCTCGGATAACACGTAATGCTGAGGGTCCCGTGTTTGAGGATTGCCACGCCTTGAGCACGTTAGAGAGCCCACCACACTTACACCTTCCCGGTGTTAGTGGTTCAAACCCTACAGTCTGGTTGAAAAGGTGATAGTCACCTGCTATGCCAATCCTTCCACAAATATGGTAAATCTAAAAAAAAAAATTTTAAATGACATTAATTCGGTATTACTAAGCTTTTGACATAAGAGAAGGTGAAAACTATAAGCGCACACACAGTTCACGGATCAAGGCTTTGACTGTCAACAGCTCGTAATAAGACAGAATAGTATAGTTTAATATGCGCTACACTTGGCTCAGAAGAGCCGCATCCTGAACAGTTTGGACGGGGCTGGGACTGAAAACCGCCTCGCGGGAACATTTTTTGAGCCCCGGTGGACACCTTTCTTTTTTAACCGAAGTTAATGGTGTGGATATTTCAGGTTCAAGTCTTTCCAATTCGTCTCTTAAAAAAATAGCTCGGTTGAAAGCGTTGATTTAGCCCGTTATCTTCCATCCAGTAAGCCGGACGGCGTGTTTCTATCTGCGGCTACAGCTGCGCATCGCAATTGTAGACGGCCGATAGGCAATTTTGGCGGCAGCGGCAGAACTTGCCTCTGGTGAATTCATACCCACCCCTCGCGACCTACGCATGTCTCTTCTCATTTCGCAACTCATCTATATCAGACGTTAAAGTCTGCTTTATTCATGGAATTATTTCTGTATATCACTTCCATGGAAAATCTTGCCTTATCGCCGTGAATCGGTTGTCACTGGGATAATGGGCTGGTTCCCGGAGGAATTACAGGTACCACTATCTCCCCTGCATCGCGCCTGTGCCGGTGATTCCGAAACGCTCTGTCCGATGTCTTTACACAACATTTCATTAAAGTAGGAAGGCAGTTTTCCAGCCACAGTTGGAAAGTTAGCTGTGAAGTTCTTCCTTCTTTTTTTTCTTCCACTCGAGAATGGAAGTATAGTTAACAACGGGCAGCCTTGTGTTAAATGATGAGGATATAGTGCGTTGCCTAAAGCTAGGAGCCAGGGGATCTCTGATTTTTTTTTACGGGAGATCCTAAACGTACGTAATAAAAGTAATAGCTGCCATGGTAGCTTTTAACAAACGAGCGTTTTGCTAGGCTTCTACTAGCTAACCTACTCCTAGAGTTACGGCGTTTGCAAATTTGCATGATTACCTAGT
>NW_017804143.1:812165-839117 GCF_001625305.1 Branchiostoma belcheri
GATTTTCAATTGTGATAATCTCGCCGCTCTATCCCGTCATCTGCCGGCTCCCGCCGAAGTCGAAGCGTCTGGGTTCCATAAAGATGGCAATCGCCGCAGTTCGGCCGCAAAGCACGATGGGAACGCCGAGATTCCAATCCAAAATGGCGACATGGAATCCTTGATGCATTTTCGGTATGACCAAACATAAACACTAACTTGTTCCAAACAGATGTTTCGACATCGGCTTCTTTTGGGTGTGCTTTGGACATTTTTATCGGGCTTTCTTTTTTGTATTGGTATCTTTTTATTTTTTCACGCCACCCATAAGGTAACTGCCTGGCAAATGGACACTGCCTGGCAACTCAGTGATGTCATGTCAATTTGATTCTGTCTTGCAACCACCAAAAAATCTGCTTGGAGATAAAAACTTGCTATACAAAGATGTCGCAAAAGACAGCTTCACTCTTAACATACATACAGGCTTAATGAAAGAATTCTGATATCAGAATACTTTCTTTTTAGACTGAGCTATGAACTGTTGTTGTAATGTCTGGCGTTGTTTCAGTACCAAGGACAGGGACGACAACATTGTTTGATCGTCTTTGCCTTTTCTAAACCTTAAAGAATATTTTGTCCTTTCTAATGAGGAACTGACTTTTTTCTTTCAGTAAGATTTAAAAACATATTCGCTTGAATAACAGCCAGAACTTTATTCATTTCATTTCAGATCAAAACTCAGGATTTATAAGTGGAAGACCACCCTAACACATTCCTAGCATACTGATCGCGATCCGTGTTGACGGAGACACCGATCGGGATCTCTACCCGGTAGAATCAGCGATTCTGCCAGATCACAATCTCTCCCCTGACATATACGTGTATATCCTTAAGTGTTACTATGGGTGTAGTCTGTACCGATGAGTGCTGTAGACAGATGTTATATTTATAGTAGAACGGTGCTATTTTGGGTATTTATAAGAAACTTACTGAGCAGGGAATATCTTTTCCTAGAATTGTTTACATGATTGTCTCAGCAGCGTCAGTGAGACTGCTTCATATAGCTAACATGGCAGGGACGCGTTTATTTTTTCTCAGATTCATTTTAATATCAACAGTTTCATTTTTAATTTCTTCTAAGGGTTTCTGCTATGCCACGTCCAGAAGATGAGTCAGAGGGTTTCCTTGTGTAGTCTCTTCTTTTTCTTACTCATCCTCGGGATGTCTCAACAAAGCATCAAAATTCTGTCCCAATTCCCACACACCGATAATATTTTCTATCGTTCCTTGCAAGACAAGCACCCTCCCCCCATTTTTCGTATCTCAACAAACTATCAAAATTTTATTCCAAATACACCTTTGACATTTTCTGTTGTAATCTGCCAAAGTCACCCCCACTCTCTCTCTCTCTTCTTCTCTCTCTATACCGTTCCCCTCTCTCAACAGAGTCATCTAATTTTAATTTTAATTTATTGATTCTTTTATTGCATTGTATGATAAATCTGACCACTTGTTATTTGTGGACATTATAAGTCGCCCGATGAAAGGTTCATAGCCGTACAAACGTAAATACCCCCAGCAAGCTTTTTGATTGAAAGTTTATTGTAAATACATGCCCGAGGGCTAATTGCAGGTACAAACAACATGTATGAAAAAAGAAAATACAATGGTATGAGAGACTAACATTATACTACATTCTACAACATACATGGTACTAGTTTAATTGGTCATCCTAGGTGTCACGATTCGTACTCAACGCGAAGGAAAGTAACGGAAAACTGCTCCGTCCCCGGCCGACATTTCCTGACGCTCTGAGGTCTGTATCTGGGTCCTGTGCGGACGTACCTTGCATTCAGGCATTGTACCACAGGCACACATGACTGACTGGGATCTAGATGTCGCCGCTGTGATGCGGCAGAAAGATCACGTCATAGATACAGTACAGAGGCAGTCACGGATCTCTACCAGCCATGGCTCGGAAAAGTCTCGGGGACACACACATGTACACACACGCACGCACACACGCCGAGCCAAGAACTACCAGAAAGTTTCTTTCTTGTTCTTGTTCTGTCGAAATTACTCCAGTAATAGCTAGCTTCCGGGTGGCATTCTCCCGGTCGGAGAAAAGGTTTTGGTTATTATAGCCATCAAGGTAAATTGACCATGACAATCCATTGGGACGCGGTTCCCCCGTCGTGCGACAGACGCTGTTGACGGTCACATAATTGTCCCCTTCCTCGTATCAACGACGAGACAGCGAATGCGTTTCGAGGACGGGCTAGTCTGCAACTCCCACCCATGACAAATACGACGGAAGATCCGACATGACATATTTTCGGAAGTATTCCCGCTCTTTTTCCCTTGAAGCCTTATCGATGGCTGTATCAGCCGCATCCATTCAGTGGTGTAATCCCCGGTGGAGCTGGAGCGCTGCGGGAGAACCGCCAATATCTCGGTGACTTGTTTCATGGCGGAACAATGACATTCTGCGCACACGTGGCGAGGCGAGATTGCATTGGGCGCCGAGCTCGGCGCTTCAGGACGTCGGCTTTGCCTGGGGGCCGCGCGACTCGTAAAGTTGACAAAACTTGTACTTATCTCCCGCCAGGCTGCGCCGATTTGAGCGTCATTTGCCTTATCACATCGGAGGACGCGTAATCGAGTATGAAGCGTTTCGTGTCGGAACAAACAGAAGAAATTAATGATGATGTACGCTGTAAATGTGATGTCTCGGAAGACTGATCGACCCTTGAATCCGCCACGCTACCAGCGATATGCCCGTACGTCACGCCATTCTCCATGGACTACTCGTGTCGTGCCAAATACAAGACTTATACCAACGAAAGTTCAAGGAAGAAAACTGATTTTTCACACAAGCTTGCCTGTAGTTATCTCCCCCAACACGCTGTTGAGCGGCTCAAATGACTTACTAGTGGATGGAGATTGGACCGCGCTACCTGAAAAGCCCTGCGGTGAAAAGGACAACGCAGATTGCGGCCTGGATGTTGGTTCCGCTGTCTCAACATGACATCGCCTGGCGGTGAGATGCGTAGACCAGCTCACCGAGAGACACGCTCCGCTTCCCCGTCTTTATACCCACTGGAATGAATAAACGAGCTCCAACAGACGTTCAACTGTAATGACCAGTAGTACACTTACAAGTTACACAGAGATGCACAAAAAGTTACGTTGAATTCCCTCTACAGCCTTGCCCCCGTTCAACTCGCTATCTTCCCACAATTAATGTACCCGTTATGTAGAACTAATACCGGATAAAAAAGAGACATGACGCTCTAAATAACCTCAGTCGCAGCCTTCCTGTAACCAGATTTGACATGGGGTACTTTTTTCCTGAGATACAGAACGTAAAGGTTTAAAACTTTACGGGAAAAGTAATACTCCGAATGTGACAGAAGTCACCAGTCAGCATGTTGAGTTCCAAACGTAGGTAAGATGACCATATTTGGAAGTATCAGCCTGTTTTGTGACCATATTTGTAGTTCCTATTTCTCGACGAAAGTCGTATACAAGCAAGCCCAACTTATAACTTTAAGAATTTAGGTAAAATATTACCATATTTGTAAGTATCAGCCTATGTAGTTACCAAATTTGGAATTACTATTTCAAGATGAAAGTTACAGGCGAGCACAACCAATTTTAAACGATTTTAGGTACAATAACAATATTTAGAAGTATCAGTCTTTGTAGTAACTATTTGCATGCCCTAATATCTTTATACCCACTAAAGGTGTGAAAAAACATTGAAGAGTTGGCATGGTGTCAAAAAGGCAGAGACAAGAAGCTATACGTTAACTCCACTGTAAGATACGCTAAGCCTGTACTACAGGTGTAATTGTGCAGAGTTCGCTCTTGTTGTCGTATCGGACTCAAAGTCACGCTTGCACAAAATTGTAGGAATCATTCTTGATAGTAGAGAATCTAATGTACTTGGACTAAGTTCAATCCGAAAACAGAATTCAAAAGTTTAACGTAGATGGGACAAGACCAACATGACATAAAATCTAGCGTCATGAAACATATATAGGGTGACTATTTATTGTAGTTACATGTGCTGTCTAATACTGGTTAGTATAGAATAGATTAAAGTAGTATAGTATAGTATAGTATAGTATAGTATAGTATAGTATAGTATAGTATAGTATAGTATAGTATAGTATAGTATAGTATAGTACAGTATAGTATAGTATAGTATTAGTATACTAAAGTAGTGTAGTATCAGTATAATGTAGTATAGTATAGTGCCATGGTTTCTCATTATAATTAGTAATCATCAATAATCAACATGATCGAAAATGACGCGGTCGCCATGGGCAGGTATCGGGCCTTGACCGGACCCAACTCAGAGCGGTCGCGCTCACGTTGGCCAGGTGGTCACCTTGGACAGGCCGCTTAATGCTCACGTCTATGGGGAAAATATTTGGGACCGTGGTCTCCATGGCCAGCTTGAAGAGTTGGTCACATTGGCAGGTTTGACTGTAGTTCAACTTGCAGTTATGTACACGTTGACATGTATGTGTTTGATACAATTGTCGTGCAATGAACATGTAGTAATGTAGTTAACAACAACGAGTATAGAAAATAGAGTCGTATTGCTTACGGAGATCTAATAAACCTTCTTGATAAAAAAAGGCCTGAAAATCACACTTGCGTCCTGTTTCACTGTGGTAACAGAGCCAGATTTTCTGTGCCTCAGTAAGACTGTGAAAGTTGATTAAGTTATCCCACGCACCAAACACCCAAAAGCACGCCGGGCAAAATCAGAGTGAGAGGGCGGTAAAAATCGACCATCGCTTCCTTGGCGTACAGTCATTGAGTCTGGTGGAATCAGAGTTCTAGACAAACCCAATTTCCTTCCCCTCCAGTTAACTTTTAGGACTACTTCTGCGCTCAAGACCGAAGAAATATGCAAAACCACTTCAACAACTGTAAGCATTCTTTAGAGCTCAGTCGAAGTGAAGATCACAGGAAGAATAGCTGAGGTCCCATGCAAGCTAATTGTGGAATCCGTCAAAAACCTTGGTCTGAGTTAGTAGTGCATATTGGTGAGTGCAGATAGCCTCTTTCGGGCTACAGAAGCGGCTTGAAAGAGTAGAAATTGACCAAATAGGCAGATAACATGCCAGTGGAGTTGGTAGAGGCTAGATCACCCTGTCTCTTGTTTAAGAGCACAGGAAAAGTAACTTAAGTACCAGGCTATCGAATCCGCTAAAGCCTTGGTCTGAGTTACTGCATGCATATTCATGATATTGGTGAGTGCAGCTAGCCTCTATCAGGCAACGGTAGGGAGGAAGAGAAGCGACTGAAAAGAGTAGAAATTGACCAAATAGGCAGATAACATGCCGGGGGAGTTGGTCCGCTCAAGGAGTAGAGTTAGCCGCAACGGGAATGCAGACACGATGTCGCGAATAGGTGTCTGATAGGTCTGAAATGACATCCTAAGGATCGGTCTCTTCCAGGAAAATAAAGCACGCTGTGGTGCTTTTACACGAATTTGCAGTAATTTTGTTTTCCCCTGACAACTCTTGTCCCACGGTACAGGGTAACAAGACATCGCAAGATATGGAAACGTCTCTTTTCCTATGTGAAACAGTCACTCAAAGGTTCTCCGGTCAGTGGCACAAACTGACGACACCATTCTGTAAACCGAAGGGTGGAATTAAGAAACCCCTTGCTGAATTATCGCTTCTTCTATAGTCTCTGCTAAACTTGCTGAAAAACAGATAGCAGAATTTGACAAATTAAGCGGGGTGCCAGGGTTAAAACAGACTTAAGAGATGGTACATACATGCAAGTCAACCAGACAACACCAGCGGATTCGGACTAGCCCCCTGCTCACGGTAGTTCGTGATGTGTGGCCCAAGGGCTAAAGAAATGGAGATGGGTGCAACCCTACGCCTCACATGGAGCGGACAGGGTACCAGAGATTTAGTCGGGTTTGAACCTAGTACATAGTTGCATTGCAACAGTGGGGGTTTATAGGCGCTACCAACTGACCCGGACGATGGGTAGACCTTTTAGCCGATTCGGTAGGTACGTCGGATTAGAAGCTGGTCCTCGGGAGGTCGTGGGTTCGAACCCCGGGACCAGGGGTTCGTATCTGTTTCTACTCGCTCCCCCTGTTTCTTACAGCATTGAGAAACAAATGCAAAGGACCCCGATAGGGACTTCTTCTTGCGAGTCTGTCATTTTCCGTTATGTCACCCCGTGACAGTGTTTTTTATATCATGACAAATGGCCCGGCATAAATACCACACGGTGAAGTCCAACGATACTATCGTCTGGGCGGTCCGCATGTGGCATCAGTTTCTGGTAGAGACCTCTTCATCAGTTTCGTGATATTTTCTAACCAAATTTTCGCACTTAAATACGGCAAGCAGAATTTGGCTGGCGTTCAAGATATGCCCATGTATAAGTGTGTACATATACTCTCCAAGCAGAGGTTTGGGTTTGGGGTTATTTTGGCGTGTTCTTAGGCTTTTTTTAAAATCGGAGTGTCTTTGTTTCACCCAATGGTTCCCGGGAAGGAGCACTATCACATTTCTTGAATAGGTTTGCCCCGCCCCGGGATGAGTGCCGGCAGAGTTGTTGTTTGGGGTGATGAAAAATTCCAGTGCAAAAAAGAAACCCCGATGAAAAGCCTTAAACACGTCAAAAATAACCCGATAACCCAAACCTCTGCTTGGAGAGTAGGTCTGTGTTAGCACGAGAGACGATCCTAGAAAGAAACCAGGTGTCCTCTTTTGTTTGAATTCATTGGTCTGTGTAAATATCCCCGGGAAAAGGAACATGCAGAATAAAACACAAGAACCACATAGCTTTGATATTAACTCACCTTAAAAGAACGTTTCCGTTTTGGTAGCACCCTCTAGGCTTTAGTTTTTTTTTTTTTTTTTTTGTGCACTAAAGAAATACATAAACAAGTAAATATAAAAGAGATATTAAATGTGATAACTCCCACAAAGCAAAATTATGTAAGTATGTAAAAACTATACGTACTGCTTTGGTATTAGAAAACAGTACCGAAACTAGTCATGACTAGCCCACTATAGTATATTATACTAGCCCTTATTGTAATTAAGTATTGATGTTAAGTTTTATTCTAAACATTTTTGTACTCTAAGTTCAATAGTTAACGAGTTGTTGCCATACATGGTACCGTACGTCGTGCAGCAAAGTTCTTCGGTAAACACTGCATTTTCAACAGCAAAAAAAAGCTGGCTGGACGTCCTGTAATGAATGGTTTTACAACTTTGGACTTTTCTTCAATTATCGGAACAGCAGTCCGGGGACTCCGGCGATTCTTCTTAAGGTGCCAGAAATTACAGTAGAATGCCACGGCACTTTGTCAAGTAATCCCGAACTTCCCGCACACGCTGAGTGAAAAAGTGGTGGCTACTTGAGTACGGGGTACCGTTAAAGGACATTTGCAATGTCCATGTACATGTAGAAGGGGTACGCCGTACTCTGAAAAAAAGATAGCCTGTACCAGGCTTCAGAAGTGAACATTTGCGACCTCCTAGAGGCTTGAGAGCGACAAACTGTACTCTTTAGCGGAACAACTCCCTTACTTGCGTATTATCTGTCTATTTTGGGCAATTTCTACTCTTTAAATTCCCAGGTGCCTCTGACGCCTGGTAGAGGCTACACAGTGTGCGTACGTGCGTGTGTTTGTGTGGGTGGTTGGGTGTTATGGGGGTGCGTTTGTAGCATAGATGTTCAACTTGTCCGAATTTACTTTTTTGCTCAAGTTCTTTGCTTGCTCACGGAAACTGAATGGACCCATATTTACACACTTCACTCCAGATAGGAGCAAAATATCTCTGAATATGTCTTTTGTTTTCCACTATAAACTTTCCTTTATTTCTTGTTATTGATAAATATTCAGTTAAACACTTTTCATGAGAACAGTCATCCATCAATTGTCTCGAACATCGTTTTTCTCTTATTTTTTACCTCCCGTCGTTGAGCAACAGTTTTAGAACTCGTTCAAGTTAAATACCGTCCATGCAACGCGTTACATTATTTTATCAATCAGGGTGGAGTGGAATACTACGTAGTAGATAAATTTTAGTCCGACAAAGAGAGTAGAGGAAGAAAATGCTTTAAGATGGGCACATCTACTGACAGGAGATAACTAGAGACGTACAATTCATCTTGTATTTCTGCTCTTACTAATGGTAGTCGCTAACATCGCAATGCCTGCAGGTGTATATGTATCGGCGCTCCGTGAAAAAAAAAGACAGCAATTCGTCAAATCAAATAATAAGGATCGCTTGCAAAACGGTAAAGTCCATCGTTAAGGCCACGGTTACATACTTCTGATTCCATTTGAAAGAAAGTGTTGTTGTATAATGTTCTTCTGATTACATTGTGTTGGTTTACCGTCGACAAAGGTCAATGTCCAAAACCGCACTTGTAGGATTCGGAAAATAGAATACTAGTAGTTTCCCCCCAGAGCGGGCGTCATGGTAGCGCCCGGGCCGGCAGCACGCATGCCCAGGCGGCGGCCCGGCAGAGAGCGGCAAGCGCGCTTAGTGTGAACCTGGCCCGGGCCAAGTCCTGTCTCCCGTCCCGCCCGGCCCTCGACACACGCCACCACACCACAACAACATGTCTCGAAGGAAACAGCGCAACCCAAAGCACCTCAAGCGTAAGTGTTCCGATCCCTTTGTCCTCATTGTGTGCGACAAAACCCGGGGAAAACTCTGGCTGTGTTGAGAGTGTCGTCTGCAGAGTGATGTCACTTAGGCCGGGCTACCCCGGGCCTTCAGAGCGTCAAAGTTTGCCTGAACTTTGTTTCCTTGTTGTTGTTCTCTTCTGTCATCGAAAGAGTTTCCTTACAAGTGATCCATGAGACTTTCCCCATTCCTGATCCATTAGGAGCGAGTGAAAGACGCCGTCTAAGTAGAAATGTTAACGTGATATCGGCAATGTTTTGATCCGCGCGTGTCCGGGTGATGTTGGGGGCACGGTGCGCCCCGTGTGCGATGCACCGTTAAGTTCACAACTTGGACTTCTGAAGTTGTGCTGGGAAGGTGTGGGGGGGACCCCGTGATGTACCCACGGGCACAGGCCGCGTGCCTCGGGCGGGCTTCCTCGGGGTGCGAGGCCGCTCACGTCCCGGGCGAGTCGCGGTGTGGTAGAGACACGTACATCACGGGGCTCGCCTGTGCAGCTGCCAGACTGATAGGCCTATCTCTACATCAACATCGCAAACATATCTCGGGAAAGTGGCGGGAGACGAGAAAAGGTTTGGGCACGGCTCTTCCTTTCCACCGAGCATTTCTGTCGCCCTTATCGGCAAGATCCGTGCAGCGTAGCGTCCCGACGACGCCCGTTTTATCCAAGGGAAGTTGGCTGTGCTGCCGCGGCTTTTACCCCGCGCCTGGGGGCGGCAGCCTGCATGGTGCCTGGGCAATGTGCTGCTGCTGTTGTCTATAGATTCGAGACTTGATAAGCCTGCACGATCCATTATGAGATAAGGGCGGATATGACTCCGTACCTCATGTCTTATCGCTATGTTTACAGCGGAGGCCCCAAGTAGGTTGCCCTGCCATCAAGCCAGCTCAAACTGCGATTTTTTTGGTCACAAACCCGGCCTTTTTGGACAAACGGCACGATTCTAACACCGGCTCCGTAAACAGATCGGCGCTATCACACCTAAAATTAATTATTCCAATGACTTTATTGCCCCGGTAATTGCTAATTTATCTATCACGGTCAGTTCAATAAGTATTTTGTTCCGACCTGGTTAGCACAAACCACTAATGGCCAGGCCCGCGAGTCCCTACATTTAAAACCCCTTCTTTTATGTCCTTTGCTGTTTTCCAGTGCCCTTGTTGTAGCCAGGCGCTCCTGCCATACATTGTAGTTCTATCAGTGTGATTATCTCCTGTGATAGTGTTGCCAGGTGATGGGTTAGCCTACACTGCACAGCAAATGGCCTTCAGTGAAATACTGCACAAAAGGTGATAACTTACTAGCCCTGCACTCATTGCGGGATTATTAGACAATGAAAATGTATCCATTGTCACAGCTATTAAAATCTGGTTCACCATCAATGACCTATTTTTTTTTACTAGTGAAACTTTGCCTAAAACTATGAACGAGAAAGCCTGGCATGAACAGTGTTGTCTTAACTGCCCATCTCTCGACTCCATAGAACTTGAGAGAAAAGTTTGAAGGATACGTCTTCCTTTGATAGATGTATGAAAAGACGGTTGGTATTGTAGGTTGGAGATAAAACTATAAAACTTTATCTTATCTTCGTAACGAATGTTGCTGTCTTTTTCGCTAGAATCTATGGACCCGAGAAGCCCATTTGTGTACACGATACAAAGATTGGATGTGCCTATCATTTTCGGTTGCCGAGACACTTTCTTTTGAAAGTGGTTATCAAATATTGACAATTTCATCTGGTGATTTTACCTTGGAACTACATCAACCCTAGAAATATTATGTAATAAACAGGTAATGGCAAAAGTGAGGAAGTTATTATAACGTGTTAGCATTAATAGCGCCAATTGTTCTTCTGTCTTGATAGCAGTATTTAGGTTAGTGCTTGGGGTGGTAATTGTTACGTTTCTCTTGCAAATTAAATATGATGGAAGGTAATGCACCGTATTAAAAGATACGTCTTGTTAAGAAAAATTTAGCATCACACAACTTGTGCACAGAATCAATATTTGCGTTTTAACTAATATGAATACCGAGTGATCATGTTTCATTCCTAAAACTTCACGTATTGGGAACAAAAATAAGAAAATAATGTAATAAAGGAATTAATCCTGCTAATTTATCGTTTTAGAAAAAGAATGTGCCGGCTTACCCTGCGCTTTATCTATACTTTCCACTTTTGACTTTTCTGAATACTGAATTGCATTCCTAAATCTTAACATGTTAGAAAAAAAAAGAAGAAAACAATTGAATTTGGGATTAAAAGAATTAATCCTGCAAATTTCTCCTTTCAGAAGATGCCGGGCGAGACCGGGCTTCTTGACTTATGCCCGTACTTTCCACTTGCAGGCACCCGGAGGCACTGAGATTCCTCCAGAGCCTTGTAGGTGTACTTTAAGACAGGGCAAAGTGGTTGCACTGCATTTACCACTCCACCTGGCCCCGGCCTCTTGTCCCCACTCTCACATGATAAATAAAAGTTGAGCCTTTCCATTTGCCCAGATCTGCCGGGAGATACCGATGATAATGAAGGTAATATTAATAAATAAGATAGGCTATCGGGTTGCTTGGTATTCAATTTGCATTCCGAGCCTTTCCAGATAATCATCCATGATTTTACAAAAATGTGATAAACAGGATTCTTGGCCAGAGCGTGGAAGATTAGCGGTGAAGCCTTGATAGTGGAAGATAAATAGGGCCTCTCCAGACTCCCTGTTTCCAAATGTTGCTCTGTGCCTTTTGATAAAAAGCCCCGATAAGGTAAAATGTGTCTGCATTGTTGTATGAATCATATCGCTTCATCTCGGCGCTATAAATCCAACCTGTGCCACGGCATTATCGGCCAGCGCCAAATAGCTGCGGCAAAATGGCAACTTTTTTCGGTGAATTTTCGTGCGGGAACAACGCACGGTGGTTGTGAAAAAGACTATGCCTGCACACCTTGAAGCTTAAATTGTTCTGCTACAATGGGACAAAAAAGGCAAGTTCACCTGTGGTAATTTGGCAGATCAATGAGATTGGACCTTATCTTGTCAGCATCTCGATGAATGATTGCTTGTTTGACTTTGGAATGAAGTTTTAAGGCGGGGTCCCTTGGTGCAAAAACTACTTAGACTACACAAGGAAAGGGCCAGGCAGATAAAGCTAAGTTTATGGTATGGCTATTTTCTCTCGTGCCTGGGTGTTTGAATGGTGGGACCTTAACATGCCAGGATAACGCAGCTGTTGGCTTGATATGCTCCATAGATTGTGGGCCGGGACCATTCCAGATGGAATTTTTCTCACGTTTAAAAGCAAACAGTCGTGGGGAAACAGTTGTTTGGGACAGTTCGAAACAAATCTCGCCTTCCCAACTAATTTGTCACTCCATGCGAGTGTGGAATGTTAAGATTGGTGGAAGCAGGCCTCCTGAACTATAAAGGGGCGTCAGCCACCTTGTTTTGTCAACTTTATCATTAGGAGTCAACACAGATAAGGCCCATTTTGTTACCATGGCAAAGGGCCTTCGCAGGGCAGCACTCGCTGATGGGCTATCTATGGCCTTCCAATGGCAGCTTGGCCTTTCAACTCCTGTATATCCAAAAGACGTCAGTTGCCTACGGTATCTGCCGCGTATCAACAATTCAGGAAGTGCTGTCTGTGGCAACACTAAGGCTCACAGAAACAAAGCAGGTGGTGGCCCCACACATTCAATTGGGAGGAGAGGGGGGTGGTGGTGGTGGTAACATAACATTAGGTACAAGGGGGTATTGTGTCTGTGACAAGCTGCCAGATTAGTGCAACTGCTGATGGAGAAACTGATAAAGTATCAGCATTAGTTGTCTGGAGGATTGTTAGATATGCTGTTTCTGACATTGAATTAGTTCTCAAATCATATGCAGGTGCTTTGAAATATCAAGAACTTTATTGCACGACAGTTATACAATACATGGTACAATGTATGGCAACAACTATTGTTGAACATATTTCTAAACAGGTATAGAATAAAACTTAACATCCTAATTACTAAAAACAATAGGGGCTAACGTGAGTATTACAATCAAACAGGGCTAATGATGAGTTTCGGTATTTTTTCTACCATAATATCTAGAAGAAGATTTCGAAAGCTGTAAAAAAAAATTACAAACATCTGAAAGGCCAATTTAGCTTATTGCAGTGGTCTAAAGTAATACTAATTGAGAAAAGGATAAGTGCAGAGCTTTGAGTTTGACATTTCTTCATACTCATAGCTGTATATTGTCAACTAGACTAAGGCAATGCCAGTTTGATTTGTTGGTTCTTGGATTATTTCAGAAAAAATATGAAGCGGAGGGCAAAAAAAACAGACCTAGGCATCCTCTGATAGCCCCTAAAGACTATAATAGGTGCCCTGAGGTCAATTTAGAAATGTACCAGGCTGGTCTACAATTGAAATGGATTTTAACATTTCATCAAATCGAATCTATTGTATTATATACTGGTAGATGGATAAACTGTAACAAGTAGGAAGACAAATAGCTTTCTTCAACCATTTGGACCAAAATATGAGCATTTTGAAGTTGATTCAGAACCCGAATCCTTTTTTTTTTCAAATCAACAGGCAAATATTTAAACATACATATACATATATACATACATACATACATGTATATGTATACCGTATACATTCAATGAACCTTAAATACTCTCTCTGTCTCTCTCTCAGAAACCTCTCTCTCTCTCTCTCTCTCTCTCCCCTCTCTCTCTCTTTCTTGATATAGTCAATGCTGTCTCAGTCCCAGAACACATATTCACAATGATATTAAACAATAGCCTGGGTGCCATCCTCTATAGTTTCTGCCGGCTCCCTAATAATGGCTATGTGATATATTAACATTCCCTCACAGCTAAAGTAATGTAATGCATTTTGAGGCTACAGCATAATCTATTTCATTTCAGTATTTGTTCAATTAGATTTACAACATTTGTGGAAGGATTGACATAACGTTAACAGGTGACTGTCTGACCTTTTTAACCTGGAGACTGAAACCGGGAAGGACTCCTGCTATTTTTGATAAAAAAGTGCTGTGGGTTCTTTAACATGCTCGAGTTGTGGCTTTCCTCAAACACGGAATCTCTTTATATCCCATCCGAATGGATGCCCCTATATATGAAATTTAAAAAATCTAATTTTCACCCGAGTCGAGTGAGGAAAAAGGTGTGAAATTAATGAGTGCCTTTCACAACATTGGGGTCTGCTAATTACCTAGGGACGAGACGCGGGAGCCCCTACGTCTAAGTCTAAGTAAGTATTACCTAGGATTCGAACCCAGGACTCTTACATTCAAACTTAATCTCAACCAAAAACGTAGTAAATTCTTTGAAAAGCACAGTCATACAGCTGTATCAGGAAAAGAAAGACTTAGGTACGTATAGATTCTTATTATTCATATCAATTCAATAACGTTTTTTTAAAATTGAAACAAGTGCTCCAAACCTTCATATAGATATTATTAAGCAGATGGTTTCATCTTTTAGGTGACAGATTTTTGTGGAATACCCCAAAAAGTTGTCTGCTATTTATTCATTATTCTTTTTCATATAAATGCCAGGATCATATTAAGTCCATGATATTATGATAACTGTCGTAATAACCCGGGCCTTCCAAAAAATGAAAGGGGCATCAAAAGTTTGCTCATATGCGTAGCATAATTAATCTTCAAGTCAAAGTCTCTTCCCACTATAACTTAGTATAGGACATTGTACTGTTAAGTGGACATCAGATGGATGACTTAAGGCTAGGTATCTCTTAATGAGGATCCATGATAGATGTTCCTCCAACCTGCAGTAAATTTTAGCCTTATTCAATTTCCGCTTCCGAAATTATCATAAGTTCCACTGCGTTTACCTACCCCCGGAGGTAATTAATTAGTGGTTTTGATAGGGACATACTTGCTGATTGCCCATGTTACTTACCAGATTTCCCTTCGTGTAGCATTTTAGAACAAGGGAAAGATACGTTAATGATAAGTGATTAAGGCAATTAATTTTTGTCGTTAATTTTTATTACAAACATTTACTCCAGGATTATGATATGGTTTTCCTTTTTTAAGTCTAGGCTTAATGACAACTGAACTTGTGTAAGTTGTAAGGATGAAACAAGACTCTGAGTCTGAGGCACTTACTTAATTAAGTAACCACTATTACAGCTAAGGGTCAGAATGATTAAAATGTTAATGTCCTTTCTTTCACATACATGTACTAATAACTTTGTTGAATCCACCTTAATAAAAAATAATATTATCGCATTGCCGATAGCTTTGTTTTAATATGGATTTCAAAAATCTACACGAAGTTAACTGATACTGTACTGGTTGTCTTTTAATTTAGCTGAAGAAGAACTGTTAAAAATAAAATGGGATAGATTGACAAAAAAGGTGCAGTAGAAAATTGTTACAAAAATGCAGATGTTAGGCAAAAATTTATTCTGGATAATATTCCAGGTTTTGGTACCAAATTTCTACAATAGGGGCAGTTACCCTAGCCTAAGGCTTATTCAAAGAGATAAGAATTCTACCTGTACGGTTAATGTGCTGTAACATTAATCATTACCTCATCATCACAATGCTAAGTGTTATTGCCACTTGCCAATGTGTTCAGGAAAAGCTGATCAACTAGCACACCAAAAAGCTGTGTAGTATAAATACAAGGACCCTCCGCTACTTAGCATTGATCAGAAGTGTGCTCCATTAACTTAGTTGCTTTGAAAATTATTTGCTGTAAAAATGTGTAGAGCTTTGGCACCAACCTCCCTTATTTTGTTATCTTGCATTAAGAAAGATGACATTGTATAAAAATTCATTTTTCTTCAAAGTTTTGATCAAAAGCTTTCACTTTCAGAAGAGTTCGTTCAGCTTGAAGATTGCCTCGGACAGGTAAGCTGTAAGAGACAAATAGCTTTTGCAAGCTGCTTTTATCTTTGTGCTGTACTCCCACCCTTGCAGTATTTATTCTTGAACAGGTCTGGTACAAGCTTAAGGTACAAGGGATGAAGCTTTTTTTTCACTTGGCAGTTACTTTCTGTTACACAGGTGTGATAAGTGCAATGTTTGTCGTTTTGTTAAGTACAGGCTCAAGCTTATATATCTCACAGTTATGCTAACTCACTGTAACAGATTGCAGCTATGTACATTTGGTACAAAGGGATGAATTTTTACGGCTTATGCTTTTTTTCATGGCAGTTGCTAAGGCAATCTGTTACAAGTGTGATGTTTTGTCGTTTTGCTAAGTACAGGCTCAAGGTTACAGTTGTGGTAACTTTCTACAACGGCTTCCAGCTCAAAGTTTATGTGTAATTGGCACATTTCTCACCTGCGATTCCGCAGTTTTGAAATGCTATCGTCCTGTCTTTGTCGTTACACGACGGTTTACGACAGTTCACGCGAATCGTTATTGTCTCCTGCACGTCCCTTTATTTTCTTCCAACGGTTTCTGAAAGCTAAAAAAAAAGTGAAGGGCGATGAAATAAAGTTTCTGATTGTCCCCATCTTAAGAAATGTTTCATTCCGTAATCTTCTTTTCTCGGAACGCCTGATCAAGTAGATTAAGGCGCGTCGGAACAAAACTGATGTGCGCAACACATTGCTATCTGCCAAGTACCAAGAGACTGAAAAGTATAATGACAGCCAGAAGCATGAATGATGTGCTTTAGTCAAAGCCACTGCCAAAGCAGGCAAACTAAACGCAATCTTTAAGAGTATGACTTATTACATTCTGCCTTATCATTTTCGTTAATGAAGGTCATGTGACTCTGCGGCTGATTTTGCCAGATAAGCTACTTCGGGCGCTTTGTCGGCATCCCTCCAGTAACTCACGTCTTATCACTGGAACGTAGAACCTGCTATCACAATGGAGACACCTTGTGCTTGCATTTTGCTGGTGATCAGTGGTGAATCCGAGGAGCTTCTTTTGGATAAGTCATTTTGCATGTACCATTATCCCGTCACATCATCTAGCTCATCAGATGGATTGATAATAGACGGGTGTTAGAAAACTGCTGCAAACTTATGGCGCTGGGAGTGCGGGGCAGACGCACGCCTCCGTAACTCTTAAGGAAGGAATGACAGCACATATCACCAGGAGAAGATTTCAATAAGTCACTGTATGATATCTGTGGTGGAAAATGAGGGGACCCCATTGGAGAGTAATGGCTCTGAAAGGGGAGCTTGAAGAGACAGAGAGAGGAGAAGACAGTCGCAAGATAGCGTAATCGCTCACCGCAGACACTCCAACTTCGATATAAAAACTTCACCGCAATATTTCATGGAACGGTTGAACATCATAATCATTACACTTTACCAGTGTGTAGTTCGCTGTTTTTCTGCTTTGTATTATGTGATTCATTTCATTTTATTCAGTATGATCGGTGAAAAAGAGTTCAAGGACCAGAATACAGTTAACGTTGTTGATGCAATGTTTAGGCTGTTTGCACTGACTCTGCTACATGTGTGACAATACTGACATAATAAAATAGTTAATATCTATACGAGTACCGATGATTTGACAGTGTACACCAAATATATATTATTCCACATTTTCCATCCTTGCTAACCTAACTGTGACATTTGAAATGAGAAAAATTGAGACAAACATTAAAAAATATTTCATGATGAGTCTCCACTGTTACTTGCATTTAAATAAGGGCTCTGATAATTGTAAAGGGTATATTATTGTCAGATATTGTGTTCTTGTAAATCCAATATTAAGGAGATTAATACATGAGTATATAGATTAAGCTGGTCACTTTCACCTTATGCATATTATTGGTCATCACAAAGATGTCTTAATTGTGAGATATTCAGGAGGGCGTCGAAATGTTTTTAAAAGAAAAATGACCCACCTTGGTACCTGACAAATCCAGAAAAGTGAACTCGATCCAGTTCTAGCCCACTGAAGTCAAGAGGTTGTAATCTCCCACTGGTCGAAACAAAGAAGACAGACAGTGTAGTATACAGGTTCATTGTACCAGGGAAATTCCACTCACTCTTTTGGACAAGAACAATGGACATTGGACCACAGCTTAACATCCCATCCAAAGAACTGTGACCCTTTTGGGTGAGCGACAACAACCAGGATTCAAACTCCCAACCTCTTGGTCCAGAGACAGGGTCGCTAACCACTGGACAACCCACTCAATCCTGCAAGGTAGCAGAGCACAGTTTTCGTCCTATAGCGATTCCTGTAGTTAACTTAAGGACCCCAAACAATACTGCAAAACCTTCACATTTCAAATCATACAGTCTCAAACCCAATACATTTCTGTACCACACAGCACAATTTACATCTGGCTGACGCTCACATGAGGCTTTCTACCCATTCTCCAAGAATATTCGCTGTATCATTTTCTATAGCCCCATCATAGACCCAGGGGGTCACCCATTAATGCTGTGTTCTGCGACCACAAAACAAGGTCACACATGTAGCCAGTGTACCCTGAGTCTTGTTAGCATTATCAGCAACCATCAGGAAAACAAACAGAGCAAATCAAATCACCCAACTGTCACTTTCAACTATCCAGACCACCGGTGATGGATAGCCAACAGGGCAGCAAAATGTTACTAGATGATTTTTTTTATATATATTTTTTTTATCTTGAAGACCATATTAATTTGAAATTCAAGGCTATGTACATTGTATATTCTGCCTGTCAATCTTCCCCCACCCATGTGCTGTCAACCTACTCCATCCGGACAAACAGACACACAAACCCACAGCTCAGCCACCCAAAAAAAGATAGATACAAATAACGGAACACAGTAACCAAAAATGTAGATTGCGAAATAAAACATTAGTTCCACAACCTCGTACCTTTGTCAAATAATGTTGATTTGTACAACATTACTAAGTAATTATATGAATGTTTGTTATTGATTATGATTAAGATTGAAACAGCATGTTTGCCTTTTAGTAATTCAGAAACATCGACTCTTGGGACAAATCAGAACTCAAAGAGAGAGAGGACTGAAAGTGCCACCCAATAAAAGAAGGGTTAAATTGCTTGGGAACAAGGTTGTGAAACATTTCATTGCCAAACTAAATGTCAACAACTTATTTGCATGAAATGATTTTTTACAATACCATCTATGGCAAGTTGACATCATTACTTTATGACCAGTCAATGTACAGATTACTAAAAAAGCAAGCAAGCTGGGTAAGGTAACGGTTGATACATGTATTTCGCTTAAAAACATGATACCTTTAAACACATGGGGAAAATATTCTACATGTAGTTGCTGTACCCTGAAGCACATTAGCCTCTGATAAGAATCATGTCTGGGTTTTCCCATTTAACTAATAATTTTAGAAATCAATTATTGTAATTAAAGGCAGTTTTACCACCTTACGACAAAGCATGTTGATGTAGAGTAATTAAACCTGACACGAGGATGGATAAGAAGCCTTGTACCAACATCGTCAACTGAACTTGAACTGGCGTGGTGAAACATTCCGATTCTACCCCTCGGCTTTGCATACCCTGCCTGCGCCGTACAGAGGGAAAAAAAAGTAGCCATCCGATTCTGCATGGATAGTGTGCGCTCGGCAGATAACTCATAATCAACCTGAACGTGCAATTCTCCCTGAAGGTTACCCGTGATGTAAGCGGGAAAGGTGAAATGGCTTTCCCAAATCTTCATTTTTATGCAGTCAAATCGAATTAGGCATTAGCTCCATTTACACTTCAGATGCTATCGTTTGGGAGAGGGTATCAGATATAATTACAGAAGTGGATTAACCCACCCGCTAATCTCCTAGCTATCACTCCTACCGGGGCCACTCTTGGCTGAAAACCATCTTTCCGTGCTCGCAGAATGTAGTCTGTCCAAAGATTTAACTCATTTCATCATAAACCCACGAAATGCTTCAATGTGCTAAGATTGCCAAGAAAAGTTTGCCAAGATTTTCATATTCAGGAAAGTCTGTACCTTCATTCACCTTTGAACTTGATTGTTAAAAAAATGTCTGTACAAAAAACATTTCAAAAGCAGTTCAAAAGGAAACAACCGTTCCCTGTTCATTTTAACATAATACATGTATTTATCACACTTTTTTTACAGCCGTTTGTATATTTAGAGGGAGAAAGAGAGGGTGGAAAGAGAGAGAGAGGGAGGAAAAGAAGGGAGAAAGGTCTATTACCTGTACTTGAGTCAAGGTGGAACTAAAATACATAAAATACATTACTAGTATATCTGTCAGGAAAATAACAGACCATGTACAGGTTACCTCACATTCATAGTCCTTTTCTTTTACCATAAATAACTGCAATAAAATGAATGTGTACTGATTCAGTTTCATTCATTATGAGGACAGTTATATGTATTGAGCTTTATTTTTTTAGATACAGTTACATTAAATGAAAGTTTATGAACTTGCAAAATATTGATTGAAGCCATAAATAAGATGAGGATTTCACTTGAAATATGAGGAAATCTAATGGATGACAGACTCAGGGAGTCTCTAATTAAATTAGATAGCATCCTATCTTGTCCCTTACTTAAGTAGCTTGTTTGATAGATGAGGCTTAAGGGTGTAGACTTGTATCTACAGGGAACACCCTCCAGGTAATAATTTATTAAACATGGGACAGACATGTACATACCACAAAACATTTTATTAAAGTCCTACTGACAGCAGAGATTTAAGACTGCTTGTCACAGTTTGGTCCCTGTAGATCGAACCGTGACAGAGAGATTCATATGCCAAGGCTATGACATGTATGTATAAGAGTCAGTTAAGTGACCTGGAAGTTCAAGCGGTAACTTTCGTGGTATAAACCCGTCCTGAGACCGTTCTCCGCGCGTCTGTGGACCGCCAGACGCGGCCGCGGCCCGTAACACGGGGTTGCAGGTTCGGTTCAGGTTGGGATGTAATCTGGTTGGCGCTTGATAGGATTGCAAGTGCGATGGAGCCTACAAGTCTCTTCTGGCTGTGACAGGGTCTTGATAAGCCTGGCTCCGCATTCAGAAACACCCAGTATCACATGCACCTAGTCTGCTGGGTCATGACAGCGCGATTCCAGATTAGCCGAAGAAGAGCCGGTCTTACATTGGCTGCTGATCTCATTTTGGGAGATGGCTTCTCCCTTACGCCATTGAATGATGGAAGACCCCAACTTCAGCGCGTCAAGTGTCCCGCCGTCGTGGCCCTTTCTTCTCGGAATATGAGAAATGACTCCGCCACTCATCAGATGGTGACTTTTGGGGTCAAAAAGTATAATTTTGTAGATGCCGGTAGCAGAGCTTTTAAGTCTCGAAATGGCGATAAAATCAGCGGTATACGACGCAGACCAGAATCTTTTAATTGCATGGGAAAATCCCTCCTGCCCAGAGGGAAGACTTAGCCGGATAGTCAGTAGACAACCTGTAACAGGGTCAGCTCAGACTTGATATGCTTAGTGGACAGGACGGTCTGTTGAATCACATATGGGAACTCTATAGCTGAACACTCAGCAGTGTACAAAATGCATTTGGTGCCTAAAGATGTGCATGTATATGAAAAAGTCTGTACTATTCTTTCTTTGGTAGGACAAGCTTATTGCAAATGCAGCCACACAATGGTAAAATTGGAGCTACTACATTTTGTACTTATTTCTCGTGTACCTGCACATAACCTGCACATAAGTCCATGTACTGTACATGTACCATGGGTATATATGAAAGGAAGGCATAGATGTTTTGTGGATTTTCATCAATTGTATTGACTACAGCTGTTACCTCCAATGGAGTGTAAAAAATAATTGCTATGGTTTCTGAACAGGTTTTAGTATAATCCATACTTTCTAAATTCTGATCATGGGTGTTGCAAGCAAAATTGTCTGGTGCAGGTAATTTTCAATGCAGAAAAAAGATTACATGCTGTTTGTTTAAAGGTACATTTTACTGGACAAAGCATTTCACAACTAGAATAGATACATATAAATTTAAACAGGTTCACTGTACCAGAGAAATAGCCGTATCTTTTTTGACAAGTCAGTGAACAATGGAGCACAGCTTGACATCCTGTCCTAAAGACTGCGACCCTTCCTTTAAAGCTACTGCATCCAGGATTTGAACTCTTGATCCAGAGGCGTGCTATAGTTGGCTTATAATATCTATCAAAGATTACATGACATTCTTTTTTTTACAGGTACATTTACCGAAGCATTCAACAACTAATACAGATGCAATGTGCAATTTATACAGGTTCATTGTATCAAAAAATTCCAACAGCTCCTTTTGACAAATACGGTGAAGTATCATGAACTATCATGTATTGTCCTATCCTAATGACTGCAACCCCTTCTTTTCACAGCTACAAATGTACTGCATCCAGGATTCAAACTCATAACCTCTTGACCCAGAGTCATACTACTGTCAGCTATCTATTAAAGGTTTCATGCTGTTTTTTTACAGGTTCATTTACTATTGAAAGCAAGCCTTTCTTTCCACAGCTACAAATGTACTGCATCCGGGATTCAAACTCACAACTTCTTCGTCCAATGGCATGCCAATGTTGGCAATATAATTCCATGCTGTTTTTGTTACAGGTACGTTTACGGAAGCGTTTGACAACAGTGGTTCCCTGCCGGGCTGCCTGCAGATAGAAGAGAAGGATGGGCACGTGTCTCTGACCGCTCGGGATGAACTTCCCGACGGTACAAGATGGGGGCCATACGGCGGCGTGGTCATAGCAGGGGAGGAAAAGGACGAGCAGAAGGGACTCAAGGTTGGTCAAGAAATCTTGAAACGTTTGCCATAGTTGTGTATGATATTTGCTGTTTTTGCGGTGACATCTGATTTGATTTGATTTATTGAAATTGCAACAGTGCAATACACGTGGGACACAGGCAGCCGTTGCTGGTGTTGTGTCCCACACATAGAAACAAATACTCATTTTCACTTGAGTTAAGTGGGGAAAGTCATGTAAAGTGCCTTTCCCAAGGGTAGAAGATCGGTGTCATGTCAGGACTCGAACCCAGGACCTCTTGGTTCTGAGTCGACTACTCTTTAAACCAGAAAAACGTGTCTGTGCCCAGTGGTAGCTATTAGGCTTATGGTACTGTCCTTGGTGCTGATTTTGAACTCCATTGACTGTGCATGTATGTGCTGGTGGATTGTTTCTGTAGATTTCTCCCACATTTACTATATACATTCCCTTATTGTAGCCTTCTTTAGACTGACATAAAAGTAGACTTTCAACTATTCCAACTGAACCATTGCAACATCTTTGTCTTTTTGATTGAAGCTTCTGACATGCTAAATCTTACATTTCCTGTACATGTAGTTGTACTAAATGTATCTTGCATTACTACCTATTTTTTTTTTAAATGTTTAAGTTTGGGCAGAGACTCTTCAAAACATGCTCCTTTCTATGGATAATTTGCACTGTCCTTGGTGCTAAATAATACTTCTTTATACTGTTCTTTGGTGTTGCATTGTTATACACTTTAGAGGACTGTGTACTTTCTAAGTTTCTAAGATAGCTTTCTATACAGTCACATGTTGTTATCCCCAGTTCTATACCAAGCCCAGAGTTTCACTGTCCTTGGTGCTGAACAAGAATTCTTAGCCCTATTCCCTGGTATCAAATTGTTTCTAGTACTTTAGTTTGTTATATAGCTTTCTGTACACATGTTGCTGTCCCTAGTCTTATACCAAGCCCAGAATTTCCCTGTCCTTGGTGCTGAAATGAACATCTATATGGCCTCCTTCAGTCAATATTAACCATGGTAAAATCCTAATTGTTAACACAGTGACTATTACAACTGCTAATGTTGTGTGTTCTCTCAGGTCCCTTGTGAGGATGGAGAAGGCTGTACTGTTGTGCTTGGGGATCCGTCACACTGGTTACTCATGTTAACTCCAGCAAGCAGCTCTGAGGAACACAACACCACCATCTGTACACAGGGTATGTCTCCTTAACATCCTGCAATATCTCTGCATTTTCAAAAGACTGCACTATTTACAAATTTGGTAAAAGGTGGTGGATGGAGAGGGATGGGATTCACCTCCAAATACTGTGCCTTAAACACAGGTTAAACAATGGTGATTCTGCAATGGTCCCAATACTACGATCTGGTGATTCACTACAGAATCCATGAAGAATAGTTGGAGATTAACACTTATGGAGATCCTAATTATTCAATTTAATTAATTAATCATCCTAATACAAACAAAATAAACAAAACCCACTGCCCCTATGAGGTCAAAAAGGCCACCTTTACCTATTTTGTTCCCTATTGTCTCCTAGCTGGCAGTATCTGGTGTGTTGTGACCAGGACGGTCGCCCCCGGTGAGGCTCTCCAGGTTCACGGTCTTCAGGAGGCTGACTTCCCGCAGGAGGAGACTAGCCAGGACGTCACGGATGACCAGGAGCCCGCTGGTTACCATGGCGACTATCAAGAAGATGTTTCCTCACCTGAAGAACAGGTAAGTCTTCTGCTTTTTTAGGCCAAGGAAAAAAATGTTGTGTTTCCTGTTTCAGTCCTGAAGAAATTAGGGTCGGTAGGTAGGGATTTTATTTTTATGGGTTCACCACACCACGAAGTGGTGTGGTGAAACCATATTGCTTTTTCTGATGTTTCTTCTCCTTCTCCTCCTCCTCCTGCCATTTTTTAAATGGATTCAGCTTCTTCATTTTAGGGCCTAAGGTCCTGAAATTTGGTATGGAGGTACAGTGGGCAAATACCCCTAGGCGTTTTTTAAATTATTGTGATACAGGCTTTTAGAATGGTTTTATTTGAGTTTTTTGGCTGTGTAATAGCTAATGTATTACTGTGTAAGTGTGCAGTGTTTACCACATTTGGACATGAGTCATCACAATGGCATGCAAGGCATCAACCAATAGGCATGCAGCTTTCCTCTATTCTCCTTGCTGATTGGCTGTTGGGATTTAACTGGCTTAACTTCATTTACACCTGCACAGAGCCATGCCATACTGACAGTATGTCTGTATTCAAGTGTTTTGGTAGGTATTTTAAGCTTTCCTGCTCCAGCATTGGAATGCGGGCTATGAACGCTTCTTTTTATCTTGAAAATCAACAGTTTGCATTATGCAATCCTAACCAATAATGTAGGGAATAGCTATCCAACTGTTGTAGTCTTAGTTGTATGTTACTTCATACTATAGTTATATCAATGTAAAGCATTGTTTTCCCTTGTGTTTCTCATTCTTTCCCTGCCATGTGGTAAAATGTGGTGAACCCATCGCTATATTTGCTCCAAAGCAAATATTGGCCTTTCTAGTTATTTTATTTTTTTTTAGACTTCAGTGATATTTATATAGGGGCCCAACTTATACAATACAGTTTGACAAAGTAAAACTTGCATGAGGACACTTTTATTTTCAATGTCAATGTTAGAAAACCAATTGTAAAACATTTTATCACTCAGGTGTCAGATCATGGAGCTAGGAAAGGTTGATCAGCTTGAAAAATTATGTCCCTTGCAGCACAACAAAAATGTTCATTTTTTTCTAATAATATTTATGTGTAATTACCAAGTTCAATGTACATGTGCTTAGTTGCCTCTTCAGTTGACATATTATTTATGATGATAAAATGAATTTTTGCTTGGTGCTTTTTGCTTGGCTTTGTTCCAAAGACCTTTGACCCTGTGTACAATGGATCTCTGCTAGCTTATCAAATCAAGCTAATGGGGCACAATTCCAACAAACAGTTGGCAGGTATAATTGTCATGTCTTTACAATGTTTGTTCCTTTCTGAAATGGATTGCTCGTTAAATTTGGCCTGGACATGTCAGATCAGCAGATCTAGACTTAAGAAAAAGACAGTTTGGTAGAATCCTGTACATTTACTTGGAGAATATTGTGGGTTCTTAAAGCAGTGTACAATAGCCAAATTTTTAAGCTAGTGGACACAAGATGGAGATAACTTGGGTTGGATTCCTGGTTAGACATTGTGTCCTCAGGAGAAACACTTTGCTTCCCTCAATCCACGCAGGTGTAAAATGGAAGCCTGACTTCAGTTGGGGAGGTAAAAGGCAGTGAAAGGAGAGGGATGGACTTTGCCTTTCTATACTGTGCTGAAGCACAGTAGATCAACAACTCACTGTCCCTAGGCCCTATGGTCTCAACATGGCTAAGGGACCTTCAAGTACTTCTTCAGTGTAGGACTCAAATGAAACAACTGTCTGCAACCCCAGAGTAGTAGAAGAGAGAGAATCAGTTTTTACCTTTAACCACATCTAGTACGTATTTGTCTTTTGTAACAAGGATGCTAAGAGCTTCAAAGTTGCCAAATCAGAGTCCCAGGACACTCCAGGCTCTACAGACAACCTGGATACAGATGGGATGAAGGGAAGTGACGACAACACAGATGAACCCCCAAACTTACCTCAACATGATGTATGTCTTCTCAACTGTGTACATGTTTATTTATTTACATACAATTGTGCACATGTTTATGCCTTACTCTTTTATTGTACATTCATGCCCTTTTGCGCTAAGTACAGGCATACAGATACATACATACATACATTGACATTAAACCTGTAAATCATGCTAATCATGGATTCTAAAACTATACTCAAATGCATTATAGGTTCAGCTTCTTCTTAATACTATATTAGACTGATCAAAATGCATAATGAGTTTTTTAATACTATGTTGTAAATTCAAGAGGAGCTTTCAAAATTCCTAATATCTTTAATGATAATATAGTTGATGCATACATGTACATGGTGAGATACCAGGTAACAGGTTCTAGAGTAAAGACTAACACAGTATAGCTTGAACCAATTGTTTAAGAGATATCCTTTTCTCATGAATAGAACACCAGTGACGGACCAGACAATGACATGAGTCCAGGAGCTTCACTTCTCCAAGCAGGGTCTTCCTCAGGTGCTATTTCTTCTTTTATGGCTCGTTTTAAAATGTAGGTTTTTCTCAAAGGTGCACTATGTGACACGTTTGCACCAAAAATTGAATATTTCAGTTGAAAAAATCTTCATGGATTAATAATTTACGTCCACGTCAACATGTTTGTGCATTTTTCTCACATTTTTTACATTTAGGCCACACCAATTTAATTTGTTGGTTCTCGGATTCGCCTTTTCGTTTTTTTCTGATTTGCAAAAAAAAAAATTTGATTCTGGTTCTGAATCAACTGAAAAATGCTCATGTTTTGCCCCCAACAGTTGAGGATAGTCCTTTTCTTCCTAGTTGTTACAGTTTTCCCATCTATCATTGCAGTGGTTTGATTAAAAGTTCAAAATTCAATGTTTAGATTTTAACCCAGCCTTTTGTGTTGACTTCATGGCTCAT
>NW_017804143.1:839137-871828 GCF_001625305.1 Branchiostoma belcheri
TACACGTCAACCAAGACAGTGTTTTATTCAGCCAATATTCAGGTAGCCATCTGCCACCTTCTTCAGGGCAATTGTGACTGGTTCACATTGCACTGCAGCACAGCTGTCATTTCAGCTATAGATTTGTTCCATTTTACAATCATACCCTGCAACCATGTAGATACATGTATCTATAGCAGCGACACCTGTGCTGTGCAATGTGAACCAGTCAGAATAAAACACTAGTCTTGGTTGTGTAAAAACAGAGTCTGACTCTTTATGTAAATTTTTGATGTCTCTATCTAATTTTATATAATATTATATTTCAATGTTACATGACATTGTATAATAATTATATTATAATTGAGTCTCTAATTGATTACAATGCTGACCATTTGGACAGCTGATATCTATGGGTTGAACTTTGATGTTGTTGCTCCACAGTTTCTCCTCTTCAGGCTTTGTGTCTCCGGCGATGACACCCACATACCATCGGCCGCAACGTATGGAAGGCAGGATAAAGCCTGGGGTAGACAACAGGGAAATGATGATAACTTTTGTTGTTCCTGCTGATACAACATACTCAGCATACACAAGTACATTTGTCTGGTGTCCAGCCTTGTTAGCTTTAATCCACTGTTGTTGGCTGGGTAGCGGATCTTGGGAAGCGGACTAAAGCTAACAAGGCTGGACACCAGGCTACATTTGTTGTACATGTACCTGTTTAATTAAGGCCACACCAATTTAATTTGTTGGTTCTCGGATTCGCCTCTTCGTTTTTTTCTGATTTGCAAAAAAAAAAATTTGATTCTTTTCCTGAATCAACTGAAAAATGCTCATGTTTTGCCCCCCAACAGTTGAGGAAAGTCCTTTTCTTCCTAGTTGTTACAGTTTTCCCATCTATCATTGCAGTGGTTTGATTAAAAGTTCAAAATTCAATGTTTAAATTTTAACCCAGCCTTTTGTGTTGACTTCATGGCTCATTTCGTAGCATTTAAGCCTATGATAGGATGCCTAGACCTGTTTTTATTTTTATTTTTTTTTCGCCCTGTCGCTTCATATTTTTTCTGAAAAAATCCGAGAACCAACAAATTAAATTGGTGTGGCCTTATGGTTGGTACTGAAACAGTTCAAAGGAGGTGCACTTACACTCATAAGGCGTCATATTTTGGCACCGCCACTTCCTGAATGGCATATACTTCCACTGGAGTAGGGTTAATTTAACTTTTTAAAGAAATGACCAACAAATCTACTGTTTAGATTGTCTTTATGTTACGTAATGCAGCTTTAACTGATAACTGAATCAAGATAAGTTGAAGTATTCTGAAGAAAGTTTCTCATTATGCAGGTATACAGGGTGAGCATGGGCTTGATGGCATGGACATGCAGGATGCCAAACAACAACTCATACTTGCATGTATGTATTTCTACTACCATCAATGGCTTACACGTATGTCGTCAAAAAAATGTTGTTATTGGCTTTGTGGAAGAGCTCCTCCTTTGGGGTACTGCTTTACAGTATGTTGTTTTAGTGTGTTTGCATGTATATAGCTCTCCCATGCTTGAAGTGGTGTTGTCAAATAAAGTCATGATACAGAACCACCTGTTGCTACATGTATGCCACATGCCTGCAAAGCTGGTGTGTTACACCAAAGGGCGGTCACACCGTACAGATACTGATACAGAAGCTGGGGTGTTACACTGAAGAGCGGTTGTACCGGCTACAAAGATACAGATACTGAAGCTGGGGTGTTACACTGAAGGGCGGTTATACTGGCTATACAGACATGGATACCGCAGCTGGCATGTTACACAGAAGCTTGCACATTACACTAATATTGCCTATAAAGACACACTGTCAGATACATAGTCAGATTGTGCGCACACGCACTTACACACACACATGTACACACACACACATGTACACACACATACATGTACACTTAGTCTTCTCTAGATCTGTCTTGAAAGCCAGCAAGATTTCTGCCTTAGCTGTACATAGCACCTTTTTGGGGCCCCTGAGGGTATTGTTGATAATCTTTGTACTTTAACCTTTACATGTTGTACTTTCGTTGATAGAGATCTGACTAATGTCATTATGGGATTTGTGTTTGGTTGAAACCATCTAGTGAAATGTAAAATAAGTCAGTCTTACTGCGTCCTAATGATAAGTGTTTTGAGCTTGTTGTATAAACAGTATATTACATACTTTATTATGTTTTGAACTTGTGGTATGTAATAAATACAAGGTGTGTCTTACATGTACAGGTGAACTATTAGGCCAGATTTTTAACACAGTTTAAAGATAAAGTCTACAAATCACACATGTCTTTCAAGTTTTGACCTTTGGGATATACATTTACAATGTAAGTGTGCTCTGTGCTGTTCTGGTGAAAAAGGCTCCCAGTCTGTTAACTGGGTGCCAGGAGGTAAATGCATTAGATGTAGAGAAGTTGACAATAAGGGATAAAATAAGAATTCACAAAAGATTATTTTACAGACGTTTGAAATCTCTATTTTTTTGTCCATAATGTTTTATCTCCTCTTCCAGGGAAAATGTCGAATGAAGGCAAGGTGGGTGTGTATGACTGTGAAGACTGTGGGATAGTCTACCGCAACATGGACAACCTAAAGGCTCACAAGACGTACTACTGCCCCGGCACTCAGCGACACCAGCCCCCCATGCGTAGCAGGGTCCTGCCATCCGTACTGGCCACAGTGGCTCAGTGTCCAGTCTGCCACAAAACCTTCTCCAACGCCGGGCTCCTACAAGTTCACATGCTCACCCACACCTTCACCTGCCCACTCTGCATGGCTGCGTTTCTCAATAAAGTTCAGCTTCAGCAGCATCTAGAACTCGAACATTCCTGCAGCAGTGTGCAAGGCGATGCGAAGACGAGTCCTGAGCTGCTGTCGCCAGCCGAGCTAAGTCCACGGCCTCCGCCGCCCGTCGACGGCCCTAAAGAGGGGGCGTTTGTGTGCAAGGTGTGCTGGCACGTGGCACAAGATCAGGACAGCCTGACCCAGCACATGACCAGCCACATCGGGCAGGCCACGGTGGAGTGCAGTCGATGCCAGGTCACTCTGAGTGGGCCTGCAGAGCTGCTGTGGCACAGGCAATTCCACACCCAGTCCCCGGTGTCCAGCGACGAAGGCACGCCGCGCTCCCTCTCAAGACCGACAAGCGCAAGGTCCGAGCACGGATCATCTCCCAACGTCATGAAAGACCAGGTGCTGAAAACTGCCATAAAGAAAGAGCCAGGACTCGAGGAGCCCTGCCCCGAACAGCTGGTCGTCAAAACAAACAGTCCAAGAAGACGAGATAAAATGCCACTGAGCCCGCAAGCGGGAGTAGCCCTTGTGTATAGGTGTCCTCTGTGCCAATATGTAGCCAATTCTGCAGCAAGTGTGAACAGGCACCTTAAAATGCACGCTGACCCGGGCGCTACCCCTAACACCATCGTAACGCCATCCGACAAGCAAGCAAGTCTTCCCCAGAGTTCCCTCTCCCCGTCCCAAACTCTGAACAAGGGTGGTGCGGACCACCCTGAAGGTACGTACTGCTTAGACTGTAGCATCAAATTCACCTCCATCAACAACTACTTTGTTCACAAGAAGTACTACTGCTCGACGCGGCACCTCAGCAAGTATGGCAGGGGCAGCGCGCCGCCCTTCATGACGGAGTCTCCGCTCTACGGCAGCGCGCAACAGGACTACAGCTCTCCCCTACCCTCCCGAGCCCCAGCTACGAGCGCCATACCGGTACCAACCATCGCTGCAGGCGGTTTGCTGAACCTCCCAGCACTGAGAAGAGACGTGGTCTCCCCGTCGGCGGTTGAACCGACACTGAAATCTGACGAGGCCGAACCTCCTCCTCCCAGCTGTCACTATTGCATAGAGTGCGAGATATCGTTTAACAAGTACGAGAACTTTGCAGTGCACAAGCAGTACTACTGTGCCAGCAGGAGAGCAGGGGTCGAGAAGAGGCAGGAGTGTGTCCAACCCGCCAACTGTACCATCGTTCGGTTGTCCACAGACGAAAGACTAATACGAGGACCAGGGGTGGTCAGGGCTGTACCAAACACAGCCATGGCTTACTGTGGTGTGCCAAACAGCAATAATGCTGCCTCAGTTGCTGTCCAGACAGAGACACAGCAAGAGGAGCCTGACACCAGCACAGTAGACACAGACAACAAACCAACACCTGTGGCCAGTCCACAAACAAGCCCACAATCTGCCACCAAAGATTCCGTCCCAACTTCAGAAACGCAAAGCCCAAGTCAACCAAACCCTCCAGATAACAATCAGGAAAATGTGTTAAATCTAGTGGTAAAAAGAAGTAGTAGTGAAACTATAGTAGAGAATGATAGTAGAGAAGCTGTTTCAACCCCAGAGGATCAAAATGTTGCCAGCTCGTCAAAGGAGGTACGAGTGAATGGAGAAAGTTCCAGTGAGCCAATCGACCTTCGTTGTAGAAAGGATAAAGCCGAACCCTTGTCGGATAAGTTGGAAATGCCCAACGTTTTTCACTGCAGTGCTTGTAACATTCAATACAACAAGCACGAGAACTACATCGCTCACAAGACGTACTACTGTCAGGCGACGACTGTAGTGGGTCAGACTGCAGCAGATAGTGGTACTCCAGACCCTATGTCTCATCAGGCAGGACTGGGGGAGGGAAGAAGGAGTTCTCCATTGCAGACGGGTGCTGCAGCCACCGCTTCTTCGCCTGGCAGCCCCAACGCAGCAGGGCCCAACCAGCAGCCGCCGTTCATGTGCTTCTGTCGTCAGTCCTTCCGCACGCTGGAGGAGCTGGAGTCCCACGACTGTGCGCCGTTCCAGTGCCCGTACTGCCAGTTCTCCGCCCGGACGTGTAGCGCCCTGATGGTGCACGTGAAGGGTCACTGCGAGAGCCAGCTGTTCAGGTGCTCGCTCTGCGCCTTCACCGTGGCCGACATGTCCGCGCTGATGGAACACTGGAAGGACCAGCACGCCAAACCGGAAGACGAGCCGGATACAGCCGACGTCCGCCAGACCAAACGGGACGACACTCGCAGCAACAGCAGCTCCTCCCCCGACGAACATATAGATATACACAACAGCACTCAGTACAAGGGGCCCAGCCCTACAAATACCTCTCCAAAGAAACCAGAAGAAGCAGTTCAGACAATAGTGAAACAGGAGCCATATGATCCGGGCTACCCAGAGACCTCCGCTTCATGCAGTACTAGCAACGTGGACCTACCCGACAGATCAACAGCTCCCAGCGACAGTCCAGGCAAGTCCACGGAGAAAGTCCACCCCCAAGCTAGCCCTGGACCTGCCCAGTATCACCTCAGTAGCATGATAGGTAAGACTAACGTGATTCGGCACAGTTCTGCAGCCCTCAGAAGGGGACCCGTGTGCACAAAGTACTGTCGTTCCTGCGATATCAGTTTCACCAACCTCTCCACTTTCATCGCACACAAAAAATTCTACTGTGCCTCTCACGCCGGTGAAAACATAGTCAAGTAGACACAGGACTGACTGCAGGTATTGTGGGACCAATGAAACATAATACTAGTATGTAAAAATCACGACAAGAACCACTGTTTGTATGGCTGTATCTAGTGTCAATCTAACGTGTCAAAATTTGTATTATGTGATAAAGTTAATGCAGACCCAGACAAAGCCAAGCTGATCATGAGTGTGAATAATAGTTAGAACATGTACACTTGAACCCAAAATCTAAATATTTGTTGTTTGCTGGTCCAGTGACAGCTCTGTCGATATTGTTTTATTATTTTTGAAATGGTAATTTATGTTGTATCAATTTTACCACAGAGTGAATGTTTTACTCATAGAAATAAGTTGCAAATGAAGGACTGCATGTGTTTAAGGCTAACACATCACATGTACCGGTACAACTTACTACTATAACTTCATCACAGATAATGAATTTATGTTGAACAATATTCATATTCAAGCATTTCAATCATGAACAAGGATTGCTTTTCAGTTCACTCAACTTCCTCAGAACAGCCTCTGTTTCTAGAGCAGAAAAAAACAACAGCAACTTTATCATATTTTCCCAATGGAAAGTTGCACTACATTAAAAGTGTATACAGCAATATTCAGAATTGCAAATTTGGCATAGGGACTTACAAATGTAGATGTTTCAAAAATCATCAAATACTTCATAATACAGACCTTGCTAGTTCAACTTAAATGCCATAGATAGTCTCACCAGAACAACTTTGACTAGACTAGAATACTGTATGTACTTTTATCTGTCAAAATATCTCATTTCTTTGTTGTATAGTACTGTATATGAATTAAATGTAAGATGACGTTGCTATAACTTAAAAAGTTGCAAGATACACATATTATGTTTTGCTGTTAGTAGCAAAAGCACTTTGTATAGTGATTTGAATCTAATTCATATTGCCTGCCAATGTATTTGTTATGTTCTGTACATAATGTGTTCAAATGCACTAAAAGAATATTTATAATCAGAAATGATAGTGGAAACACAGGTGCCAAAGTACTCAATGTGATTTCAAAAAATGATTTTGTGCGAAAATAAGAGGGGAATATGGTCAGTGTTTAAAAACATGCTATGTAGACGTATTTTAATTATAAATCTCATAAATTATCTAGGACACCTTTGCCATATGGCTTGTTGTCCTGTTCTTTAACTTCATTTTTTTTACCACAAACAATAAACCAAAGTCCTGTTCCTCACATCACGTTATATTTTATGTGTTCTGTTGTGGAAATATTACAGTAAAGAAGTGCAAGGTCCTAACACTTGTTCCTCAATTAGCAATTGGACTGTATGTGTGGTCTGTGTGCTGAGCTCAGCATTCAAGAATCCTGTCCAATGCAAAAACGCCCCCTAGCAGATTGATCCTAAACTGCTATCCACCTGTTTGGCAAAGCCTGTATTCTCTGTACCATGCATTAGACAAAATGTAAGATGTGAGACCAAGAGGTACTTCACACACTCTCACTCAGTCCCGTAGCCTCTAGCAGTCCAGCCTACGATACAAGCAACCACTCTTGTCTCACATTCATGTATGCTATGGTTTAGGATTGCTTCAAGTTACATGTACTACATTTTAAAAATTACCAGAGTTGACTTTGAAAATCAAGTTTTACTGCCCTAAAATGGGTTTTGGTATACTAGTAGTACTTACAAACCAAGTTCTTACAAACCAAGCCTTAGAAATCAAGAGTCTTAAAGTCATCAATTTTCTTCAATTGTTTTCATTTATTAAATAGGCCTGAGAAGCAATTACCTCTCCAAAGAAGTAATTTTTTCCTTGTACTTGTCATAATTTCTTTTAAATAAAACACAAAAAGTACAAATCTGTACATATGTAAACTAGTATCTGAGTGTACAAGGATGTACATGTATTACCTAAACAAAATGCCTTTCAAAGGCTTTCTTCCCTTAACTGCTACATACTCATCTGTTACATTTGTCTGATCTTCTGTGAAATCAAACATTAGCAACCTTTTTTTGACATATTTTAAAACTTATCATAGCTATCCTCTTGAAATTTCAATCAATACAGGTATGGGGGGGCACACGTTTGTGCTTTTCTGAAGGCCAGAGATGAAACCTGAATGTACAAACCCGTCTTTAAATACCGGTAGTACTTGTAGGATGCATAACATTACTGTAATTCACTTTATGTCGGCGGTAACAAAAGTTTGTGGTCTGAGAAAAATGTTTGTGGAACTTTTTGCTCACAGTGGTGGTAGGTGCAGAAAAAAGAAAGCGAATAATTTGTTCACGGTAATGATAAGTTTGGGGTAGAACCGCAAACATAAAAGTACATGTACCACGAAAAAATTGTGAATCACAGTATGCAATGGTATAACTTATAAGGACAATGTACATACACAAGAGTCAATGTCCACCAAACTCAAGACCCCATAATAATACCCCCTGTGCAACTCTTTAAATACTCTTCTCTTCAACACTACTACATGCAGTGTTCGCATGTAGTTGTCAATACCTTTAAAAATAAAGATATATTCAAATACAATCTTTATAGTATACACAATGATGATTTGACACAAAACATCATGACTTCTGTATGGAATATCTAAAAAAAAAAACAGCAACCGAGGATTCATATAAATCATCTGGGCACTTCTTTAAGTCCAAGAGTGTCATATAGAGTCTGTGTTTGCCTTGTTGGAGACATGTGTGATCTTCTCCACTTTGTCTGTGATGTCCTTCATACCAGACTTTGCCGTTTCTGCCAGCTCCGAAACCTCACTGTTGATCTTGCCGATGACCCATTCTATGGCTTGGCGGCCCTAAAAAATACAAACGAAAGAGAGAACAACATCAATGCCTGGCCATGGTGCTGATAGCACTTTCTCAATAAAATCTGACATCACTGGTAAATGACTATTACAGTTAACAAAATTATAGAATGATATCTACAGTGCAATTTGTGGATTGACTTGAGCTGCAACACCTTTTTTTTTACCAATGAACCAGTTTTGATTGGTTGATTGATTGACATCCTCAGGTTGGTCACATTT
Organism: Branchiostoma belcheri; assembly: GCF_001625305.1. Lineage (NCBI taxonomy): Eukaryota > Metazoa > Chordata > Leptocardii > Amphioxiformes > Branchiostomatidae > Branchiostoma > Branchiostoma belcheri. The sequence continues at coordinate 847,661 of NW_017804143.1, forward strand.
GGGACTACATCATTCCTACAGTACTGCAGTGCCACCTAGTAGAACCAGCCAGTACTGCAGCTGGAAACTACAGTACCAGGTAACTGATACAAACCTATACACATTTCATGTCATGGTCTTACCTTGTTTGCGTTCCCTGAGATAGAGTTGGCCATGATACCCTCCAGGTAGCTACTGAGGCTGACACCCTTCACAGTGATGATTGCTTCCTGAGTTAACAGTGTACTGTGGACACAAAACAGGACACAGATATTAGTTCAGAATCAAGACACCTTGGCTATGCATATTGATATACATGTATAGTCAATCATAGAGACAGTTTTTGCTTAGTGCATTGAAAGCAAACCTTAAAATGTACAAATAGCCCGATCATATAGCCCTCCGTCAAAACACAGACATGCAGAATGAAAATCTAAAAATGCATATTTGCCAAGACACATAGCTGCCCTCTCATTGGTCAAACCACAGGTTTAACTGTCGTTTAGGATAGGAGACTGTTTTCTATAGGACAACATGAGGTACTTACGAGTCTTTTTCTGTAGGATGAGGCTCGTAGGTTAATCTCTCGTCTACTGACACATAGTTTGAAAATGTCAACTGCAAAATGGAAGAAACATTGATATCATGAGTACCCAGTACTGCAACACAGTAACAGTTAGTACCCACTTCCGAGCTTGAAATTCAGGAAAAGATGCACAGAAAAAAGGTTTAAGTGTACAGATCCAATTTTGGGAGCAAAAAGTATAATGCATAAATGCATCCAGTATTTCCCCACAACAAAAGTAGTTCTAGGAATATTTAAAGTTACAGAAAGCCTACAATTACAAATGCCTAAGAGTCATGCAAACATAGTAAATGAACAGAATTATAATTCTTGATTGAAAGAAACTTACATTAGTTGACTGCAGAACCATGGTCTTCTTTTCTGGGTCTACCACAGAGTGCTCACTGACATAGCACGTGTCTCCTCCCAACATCTGGATTGGTAAAAACTGGGGAAAGGAAAACAGAAATGCATCATTTAAAGTACACATACAACAATGGATACCAAAGAAATACATGTAAATTTGTAAATGTACAACTATCTATTGAGTGGAATACATTTGTATATGGCCACGTAGGAGTTTTACTGCTTGTTTTTGTAATACATTGCAGCATTTTTTTTTACCTCCAGTTTGATCTTCCTGTATTTTTATGGTCACACTATCCCCTGTCAGTTCACATTACAAGCAAGCAAACAGAAAAACATGCAGAAATCCTCCATATTACAGAGGTTAAGACTGAATAGCTACTGTATATATGTATGCTAAGTGTGGATCCAAATAAACTCAACCCACCTTTTTGATGAAGGATCCTAGTCCCCACTCCGTGCTGAGAAGCCTGTGTGAGTGCAGCTTCCCTTCTCTGTCCACTCTCCTGTCCAACACGTCCACACCAACAACACTCGGGTTCATCGGGTTTGGGTACTTCCTCCACGCTGCCTGCGCAACCGTGTCCCACGGATGCCTGAAGGGAGCAGGAACAATCAGTGATCAAACAATCATGCATCTCAATCACAGTCCAGGGCTCGAAATGACACCTGCATATCTATACAGGTTAGTGCAGGTAAAATTGGTGCTGTGCAGGTATTTCTGATGTCTACCAGTAGTACCTGGTAGCATGAGTAGTATTCAAGTGGTTGTTGGTTTGATTGCTGTACAAGTGGTTTGTTAGTTTACCACCTGTGGAATGATTCCAATGGTTTCCAACGCTATCAGCACAGGTGTGGAAAAAAAGATACTTCGAGCCCTGCTTTTACTTTTCTTTAGTTAAATTGGTCAAAGTACATATTTGCACAACACGTGGGGGTTCTGACTTATATAAGAGGCATGCTCCAATTAAGTGTTGACCTTTGTGGCCTTACACGTACTTGTACAATGTACATATCTACATCACGATAGTGAGGAGTGATGCAACACCCAGATCTGGTTTTTTTTTTTTTTTTTTTTTTTTTTTAAACTCTTTCTTTTTATTGATATTTTCACATATATATTGGACAGAAAGTATGGCATGTATACAAAATAAAGAAACACATGTGTAAACCACAAAAGTAAAACACAAAATCAGGAGACAATGGTGTATGATCATTAAAAGAACATAATATAAGTGATGAGGAACCCTAGAAATCACAAACTATTAAAGAAACTAAGCTGAAAGGACACTATAAAGTTTACCCCACTTCCCAATATGTTTCTGAATCTTATCTTGTCTTTTTGCAATTATGTATTCCAATTTTTGAAAGTAAGAAATGTAAGAAATGAAACCTTGTAAGTCTAACCTTTTCTGGCGATATTTAAATATGTAATGTTTACCTAAAAGGATAATGAGATTAGACAGGGTTGGGCATCGATCGCTCAAGTCACCAAATATAACATTAAAAGCATTCAAATGTAAATGATTATTGGTATGTTTGACAAGCCAGTCATTCACCTCAGACCAGAAATTAATAACTACACGACAATTCCAAACAAATGAATGACTGACTCTTCCTCTTCATTACAGAGATAACACATAGGGGAGTCTACTAATTTCCATGTATATAGTGTTCTATTTGATGTCAAAAATTTAAAGAGTATCTTATATTGAAACAGTTTTGGTATGGGTGTCTATAGAAAGTTTATAAATTAAGCTGTAAACCTGTTTCCAGGGGATGGGTGTGTTAAAATATTCCTCCCAGGAGTGTTGTGTTTTATAAGACAGTTCCCTTAGCTTGGACTCTTCCATGAAAAAAGTATACAAATATTTATTAATATTTTTTTCCAAAGCCAGGTCCTATCTCTACAAATCGGCACACACACCTGTATAGCAATAGATTCCTGTCTAAGGGCCACTTTCCAATGTAATGGGATCGCAGAAACTAATTGATTATACTGGAATTCCGGGCAGACATCCCCAAACATTGTTATAAAAGTCTCGTAAGAAAAAAATCTGTTTTCTGAATCCAAGATGTCATTAAGAAAACGAACTCCCCCATTGTCAAATGCTATCGAAAAGAAAGGTTTATCACCGATACGTATATTTGAGTTCAAACAAAGTAATTGTTGCTTGATTTCGTCCACTTTCTCAGGTGGTCTGAGTTGAAAGCGTAGCCAAGCTTGGATAATTTGTCTAAAAAAAGAACTTATTGGTGCTTTCTTTCCCATAAAACAATCAAAATCATTGACAGCAAGTTGTACAAAGGGGAATAAGTTTGTTCTGAATATTGGACAAGAAAAAAATAACAGCTTAGAGCAAAACCATTCTTTGTTCATATATAATTTAGGCATCCAAGAGGCCTTAAGGGTGAGGTCGACAGATCGCAAATTCCTAAGTTTAAGTCCTCCATATTCGTAAGCACTATATATAGTTTTTCTCTTAACTCGCTCAGGCCCACCCCCCCATAGAAATTGAAAAATTTTCTTCTCATATTTATCAAAAAACTCAGAGGGAGGGGACGGAAGAGAGGTAAGTAAAAATACAAATTGTGATACTATAAGTGTATTGATAAGAGTAACTTTACCCATAAGAGTTAATGACTTTGTCTTCCAAGGATATAATAATTTATCTATCTTTGCGAATTTCCTATCAAAATTTACATTTATCAAATCTGATATTTGCTGCGGAATATGAATTCCCAAGAGATCTATCGGTCCATCTGTCCATTGAATCGGTAAGGGACAAGGTAAATAAAAGTCAGTGCCCTTTAAAGAACCAATGCGTCTTATTACACATTTGTCAAAATTAGGTGTTAACCCTGATAACAATGCAAAATCTTCCAAATCTTTAACTAAAGCGTAAAGAGTACTAAGTTTCGGAGCTAAAGGAAAGTTAGAGTCGTCAGCATATTGAGAAATTTTTGTTTCTATCCCATAAGTACTTAATCCTTTTATTTCCATATTGTTTCTTATCTTCATAGCTAACATTTCAACCCCTAATATAAACAAGTATGGCGAAAGAGGACATCCCTGACGGACTCCACGGGACAGGGAAAAGGAGTGGGAGATGTGTCCATAATTAATTACTTTACTACAGATATCTTTGTATAAAACTCTTATCCAATTTAGAAAACCCCCACCAAAACCAAAATATTCGAGTGTTTTAATAATAAAATCAAGTCTGATGGTGTCAAATGCTTTTTCAAAATCTGCCACAAAAATTAATCCAGGTAGTTCGTTACATTCATAATATTCTATTATTTCTAAGATTCTGCGTATATTATCACTAATGCACCGCCCTGCTAGGAAACCTGTTTGATCATAAGATATTAGATTTGGAATTATTTTTTCTATACGCAGGGCTATGCATTTAGACAATATACGGACGTCACAATTTAATAGTGTTAAGGGCCGCCAATTTTTAATCTGAGAAGGGTCTTTATCTTGTCCCGTGGAGTCTTGCTTTAGTATCAGGGAAATAAGGCCAGTTTTTTGTGTATCGGATAAGTGACCCATTCGGTACGAATAGTTAAAGGAATCAAGCATAGGCTTTTTATGTAATTAAAGAAATTCTTGTAAAAATCTACTGGAAGACCATCTAAGCCAGGCGCTCTCCCCGATGAAAATGAGTCAATAGCAACTTTCAGCTCCTTTTCGGTAATAAGACCTTCACAGAAGTCCCGTTGATCAGCGGACAGTGAAACATGGGGAACTTTAGGGAAAAAGGGCTCAAAAATATCACTCTCCAAAGAGATAGGCGGTTCTTTGAAGGAATAGAGATTGGAAAAGAATTTGACTTGTTCAATAAGAATTTCCTGGGGGTCAGTTTTGACTGATCCCTCAGGTGTAACAAATTTAGTCATGTTTTTCCTTGCTGCTCCTCTATTTATAAGATTTAAAAAAAGTTTTGTACATTTTTCACCCTGCTCCATCCACTTGGCTCTCCTTCCACTAATCATATTACTACATTTGGTTTGGTAAAGCAATTCTAGCTGCAGTTTCTTATTTTGTAACGTATGGAAAGTGTCCATATCAAAAAAATATCAAGCTGTTTTTGCAGTCTGTCGATCTCACATGAAAGAGAGAGTTCATTATCTTTAACTTGTTTGGCTTTCCATGATACAAATTTGATTATATGGCCTCGAACTGAGCATTTAAAGGCCTCCCACACAATATGTGGATTAGCTGAATCAACATTAAATTGAAAGAAATTAGTAATAAACTCCAAGGTCTCTTTTACAAATGTCCGATCACTTAACAAATCTTGGTCTAACCTCCAAAATCCACGGCCTCGCGGTATTATGGAGGTAGTAACTGTTAATCCAATAAGGGAGTGATCTGATCTCAAGCTACTTTCTATAACAACTTTCTCTATAGCAGAGGTTAAGGAAAAGGATGTCAAAAAATAATCTATTCGGCTAGCCTGGCGTTTGCGTCTCCATGTATAACGTATTGTTTTGGGGTTCTTATATCTGTAAATATCAAGTAAATCTAAGTTGGCACATAAGGAATTAATAGCTCTTAAACAGTTTGGGTGATAATTAGATGCTTGATTCCCAGCCCTGTCTATATCGATGTTCAGCACAGTATTAAAATCCCCAACAATAATAGTATGTAAATCAGATGCTATATAGTTTTGTATGGTCGTCTCAAGGTTAAAGAAGAAGTCTGGGTCATCGGTGTTGGGGGCGTAAATATTGGCCAAACAAAAGCGTATAGAATCTATGGTGATATCTAAAACCAACCACCGCCCTGAGTTATCGCTCAGGGTCTGATGGATGGTGTATGAAAAATTATTCTTAAATAATATTAAAACTCCTTTACTGTTACTAAGACCGTGATTATATAAAACAGGACCCCCCATTCTGATTGCCAGAGCTCTTCTTGTTTCACCGTAGAGTGGGTTTCTTGTAAACAAAAATGTTATATGATTTGTCCTTTAGCCATGTAAATATTTCGTTTCGTTTTCTGCGGTCGCCCAACCCGTTACAATTAAAGCTACAAATATTAACTTTTGGTGATGTCATAAATGCCAAGGGAAGAAAAGGGGTTTCTAAAGATTTCAAATAGGGGAAGACGACCGCAGAAAGTAATATAGACAATAAAGGAATAGTGGTTCATATTAGTAATAACATAATAAGGGTTCCTCATGATTAATAACAACAAAGAGAATATCCAAATAATCATATCCAGCTTAGAACTTAACGATACGAAAAACATCATGCCATACACATAAAGATAAACATCAAGCTTAGAACATGAAATGACGAGATACTTCGAGCCATGAATAGAAAACAAAAGATAGATAACAGAACATTTCTTGCTTAAAGCCAAAGTAAAGTACAAAATAACTTAACGTAAACAAAGGTCTAAGCTCTTATAAGTTCTTATAAATGAGAGGCCCTTACTTATTCTCATGTGCTCCATCCATCATCAGTATCAAACTAATCATTCCACAAAAAAGAACATTTCAACTTAAATGAACTCAAGTAGCATAACATAATCACAAGTTTGGTGCAAACTCAAGGTACATATAAAAAAGAAACAATGTGAACATAACACACGTACAACTAATCAAATTTTACTGTATACGGCTGTGACAAACATGCAATGGCTGGGTTTGAGGCCAATCAGAAGCTAAGAAGCAGCATCGCGTAACAGGTGTTTCCATGAATGCCTGTTTTCACCTGATTAACATTTCAAAAATTCAAGAATTCAAACCAGCCGCATATTTGCCACGTCTTGTAGCTTGCACCAAGAAAATAAAGCATTCATTCAGTTCTGTCACATTATGGATTCATTGATTACACAGCAAAGAAGCACCAAAGTCTCAAAGAGAAAGTAGTGCGTGTTTAATAACTTCAGTCTCTTAAAAATACAACAGATTAGCTCTCATGTGTTCGGCAGTGATCTCTTCTTTGTTGACAACATTAGATCTACAGCGTCAACACGCTTCTTTTCCTGCCCATTCACAAGTAGCACAGCGTACGTAGCCTTTGGAGGCACCCATATCGACACTCTAGTATCCGTACCTTTAACTTTCTCTAGCGCAGCTTCTCGATCTGGAACTAAGTTGGCTCTCGCAGCTTGCAGAGGCAGTGGAAGATGCTCATAAACCGCTAAGCCATCTTTGTTTCCACGTAGCTTCCTTCCCTCCCGTAGGATACGGTCTCGATCATTAAAGTTTAGGAGTCTGGCAAGCAGGGCTGGGTTTGGTCGTGTTTTTGTTGACTTCGAGAGTCGGTGAACAGCTGCAAACGGTACCGGATCCAGGTGAAGCTTTTCGGTCAGGAATCCCGCAAATATCTGCTCCGAGTTTTCGTCTTGGCTATATGGCAGACCCCGAATGATTATATCCGCTTTCCTAGAGTACCGCTCGGCCAGTAGGTCTGCTTTCAGTCTTTCGCGGCGTTCCTCGACCAAAGCACTGCGTAAATCCTGAATTTCCGCTGTTTGGAATTCCGCGGCCTTCTCGGTGGCTCCCACACGCACGCGTAACTTGGTTAAGTCTGCAGACAGCCCTTCGACTTTGTTGTCCAGAGCGCGAATTTGGTTCGAGAGTTTTTCCCCGACGTCTTGAAACTGACCTAGAAGGGTCTCCTGTTGCTCTTGAGTCTGTTTCAGGATTAGCTGCGCGAGCGTCTGTAATTCCGGTGACAGAGACTGCAAACTTCCCTCGCTACCCTTAGTCGACGCCATCTTTAGTGTCTTGGGTGGGGGGCTGCTTTTTAGAGATGTGCTACTTTCATCTGCGCTACTAGAACCCCTCGAGCGCCTAGTTCTCTTACCCATCCAAAAAATCTCGATAAGAGTTCGGCCCACAACAGGCAGAGACCAGTTCGAGCTCTACGTGGGTCAAATACGCGTGGAAAGTCGAAATTGTTTGGAGCACACAATCACACACCTAGCTCAGGGCCGCCATCTTTAATTCCCTAGGGTAACTTCACTGGGTAACTTCAGCTTGGTCGCCATATTCTCTCAACTGTACTGGACAACAGGCAAAATATGGCGCTCGCATCTGGCTTTAAAGTTAGCGGAATTATCTGGTGATCTGGGAGTATGTACAAATACTACAATATAGATGAATGTATGTAAGGGGTTTCTTCACAAGTACATGTACAAGAATCTAAGTATAGAAAACTAACAAAAGTCTGGTTGAATCTTTTAACCTTCTCCCTGCTTTCTAACTCTGTAACCAATACAGTCAGGCAGCCAAATGGTGTCTGCACCATGCTAAAGGTTAACACTGATTTACAATGTGCACCCGGCACCCTACACAGCTGGTACTAGTGCCATTGTTACCCTGGTAAAGTGGTAATGTAAACCGCATGAGTTGAATGCAGCCTCTCTCTTTTTTTTTTACTTGTGTAAACAATGCGATGGCTATTTATAACATCAGAATAAAAGGTGGAGGTGACTGAAGGGTGTAAGGTAGCATTAAAGCTAAGAGACCAAGCCGGTGCACCGGCAAGCTTGTGACGCCCATAGAAATCTTTCTACCTCTCCAAATTTTGCTTCAAACATCATAGTTTGAGTGCCTGACAATAAATGTTATAGTATCACTTTGATTTACAACAATTTACTGTCATAAAAACTGAGGTATCAACGTGATGTAATGTATTGTTTCAGGATGGTTGAAGTTTATAGACTTCTCCCCTCCCTTTTCTACACTTTTGTGTGGTGTCCACTACTCTGATCATTTCACCTAAAAGGTTGTTTTTTTTTCTCTTCTTAAATACAAGGGCTTGACAATGGTTTTGTGTAATTTGATTACTTCAGAATGGTTTCTGACAGGATTTGCTATGTCAACAATCAATTAACACCTTTTAAATCTGAGATTTCACACAAAGAAATGCAGCAAAACAGCACATGACTCTACATTGTCTAAAACCAACCATGTCTTGAGTATTCTTAGCATTTAGAGCTATTCTCAGAACCGACATGTGACTAAGTTCCGGAGGGGCGTGATGACGCAAGAGATGTCTTTCCCGGTGCCAAATTCGGGGTCACCCAAAATCACCTGATAAACTTTTATGTCGTTTCTTCTTCCGTCAAGTCATCACATGTCATTAGGAATCTAGGACAGCCCATATGAAATACAGCGATGTTTCTAGCACTGTATACTTTATAGGTTTCAGAATAATTGCTTTACGTAAGGGACAAACGCCCCCCTCCCCCATGCAAATGTGACCTACTTCCTACCTACTGCACAAGAGTCTACAACGTGCTACCGGCATCTTGCGTAATACCACCTAAAAACTGACAGGATCTTGTTTAGAAAGCAATCTACAGTTGTGTGATTGTGTAACACGCTACGTAGATGACTTTACAGACTTGATTTGTCTAGTTTTTATGTTAAAACAAAGGATTGCATGGCTTGGTCTTGGCGGTCACCGTGCGACGTCACCGTCAGACGCCGGTAAAAGTGTTCTCGAACAAGACACAGGAATTTTACACTACTTTCTCACCTAAACGTGTGCTCTGACGTCCAGATCTTCATCCTCCTTCTTCACTAGACTCGTAAAACTCTGTTCACCTACACGAGGAATGATTTCTGCGACCGTTCTGACCAAAATCGCCGGCGACAGTGCAGTGTGCCCCGCTCTTTCTCCTTGCTCTGAACCTCCAGGTCAGTGCGCTCTGACTTACACACTTATCCATGACGACATCATGACGTAAACACATGTGACGTAGTTACGCATTCTTACCCATATATGGTTACAGCACCTCATTGCCCTGCGTATGTAATCAGGCCTCTCATTGGTCAAAGTGCAAGAGTAGGTGATATTTACACCAATCAGGGGATGTTTTACTGATGCGTTGTGACGTTATTTTTAGAGGTCTCGCGAGAAGGAAGACGGACGCCATTATCGTGCAGGGCGAGAAAAAGCGGTAAGTCTGTGCGGGATTTGGCGGGACTGCCTCCAAACCCCGCGCCTTATGAATCTGGAGTAGGTTGGGGAGCACCTTGTCGAACCTGTTGTCCCAACAGTTCGAACAGATGGCAGTCGCGGAGGACGGAGGCGGTGTTATTTTTTGGGGGTCGGTTTTTCCGTTGGGAGATTGGCGCGCTATTATGGCGGATTTGACGTGAAATATCTGTAGTCCAGCGGGCGCGACCAGAAGACGATCAGGGGAGGAGCCTGACGGTGTGTGAACCGACCTTGAACGTCGGGCTTCCCCCAAGGCCCTAGGTTGCACATTGCATTAGATAGTTTTTGCCCCCACGCATCACGCATGGAGTAACCCGCTGTTAGCCTGGATGCCAGACCCCAGATCGACACATGCTCCCTTCGGCTGGGGGAAGCGACAAGCCCCGGTCCAAGGGTTAGAACCTGGTCAGAGTCACTATGATCGGGGTGCCCCGGAAAATTTTTTGAAGCCGAGGTCCTGCTGGCCCGCTTGAAATCTGTGCCCTCTGCCTATCTATACATCAATACAATACATATCTCTATAAATTATGTGGAACTACAATTTTATTGTGGCATCCACCATGCACAACTCAATATAACACAACACAATAACAGGGCTCGAAATGTGTACATGGCCATCATCTCTTTTGTATTTCATAGGTGGTAACAGTTAAATTATGAACAAATAAAAATCCACATACACCAACGACATGTAGTTACATACATGTATATATATATTTTTACTTACATGAAGCTGCAGGTGGGATTTCCAGCCCTGTTTAATACTGTAATATGCACGGCCATGCCATGTTCATCACATTCCCAACAGTTAGAGTATAGAAAAGTGTAGCCTGGATGCCAGACTTGACAGGGCGAGTTACAGTAACATGCTCCCAAGGAAATTATACCACAGCAGTAGGGATTGTTATCCCCTCACAGCAAGTTCTCTATGACACATACTAGTAACGGGGGGTGCCCTAATTCCGTGCTATGTTCCATGCAAACGCACAGACCTTTGGTAATAGTTTATCTGACCAAAAACCCGCGCAACATGAGATATAATATTGACAGATAAAGATCACGACGATTAAAGCTGCACAGCTGTGTATTTCACTTGATTGTAGCGGCTTGCACCCAACCGTAATGGTTCACGAAACGCACGGCAGTTTTTTGGTCATTTTGCCGGTGGAACGTTCTATCGCAACAGGGGTGCCCTAATTCCGACCTAGTGTTTAACACAGGTCGATCTGAGAAGAGAGTTTAGAAAAAATAATACACAAATTATGACTAAAACAATCTACAAATGTTTTCTGTCCCAAACAAGTCCTCTTTTTACGATTACGCGACTTGCTCCAAAGTGTCTGTTTGAAAAGCAAAACCTGTATTTTTGACACGCTCGTCAACCCCCGAACAAGCGTCGAATTCACACAGATTTTTCACTCGTCTGTTGTCGGAGTGTAGGAACTAAAACAAACTTTGTGAGATTGCCGATATCAACACAAAAACATAGTCCATTCTTGTGATTATTTTTAGGCACGTGCTCCCATGCATAACGCCGCAACAAGGATTTTTCAAACTAGTTCGGTATTAGGGATGGGTCGGAATTAGGGCACCCCCCGTTAATCTCTATAATAATACACACTACATTACACAGTGAATAATTTATAAACAACCAGTAACAAACTTCTTCACATTTACAGAGGTTAACTAGCTGAAAACTTGTCTGGAGGCAGGATGGCAGGTGAACAGCTGACAGATGTGGTGCAGCTGGCTGTCAGTGAGATTGCTACAGGTGAGAATCATATACTGTAAATCAGTTTATATTAGCGGTAACAAAATTTTGCAGTCTGAGAAAAATGGACATGTTTGCGGAATTATATATTCACAGTGGCAACAGCTGCAGAAAAAGAAAGTCAGCAAGTTATTTGTTAACCGTAAGTACTAATGATAAGTTTGCAGTACAGAAGCTACTAGGGAAACCAGGACCTATTTGCACAAAAAAAAAATTTAAGCTCTCAGTGGCCAATATGAGATGTTGTCACATCGGCGCACCAAATCCGTAAGGTGTTTTTGGCACCCTGACAGACAGATTAGCCTAAGAGGCTCGGTGGGCGTCACTCCACCGTACAGGTGGGGAAGTCATGTCAAGTACCTTTCCCAAGGGCACAACGTCGGGCCACGGTGAGTATCGAACCCGGGACCTCTCGATTCCGAGTCCAACGCTCTAACCGTTGCGCCATCGACGCCACCTATTTGTACAAATTGTATATATATCTATCCATACCGTATATCATCCAGGTGAGCTGACAGAGGAAGAACCGTCTGCCAAACGGATGCGGCGGATGGAAATCGTCATGCCAGAGACCCAGTCAGAGATCAGTAGGGAGGAGTCCAGCTCTATCAAAGTACGGAAACTACTATAACTGTATCAGCATTCAGTAACACACTGAAAATGCATAATTACTTTCCTGGTGGTTTTATTTTCGTGGGTTTTGTGATGTCCTCTTATTAGTCTTAGTGTCTCAGTGGTATTGCAACTACTGAATTGTTTAGTTTTACATTGTGTATCTTTAATGCAGACATTAAAATTCTCTTTTTTGTCTTGAATTTTGTAGTCCATCTTGTTCAACATGAACAAGGCCATCTGCCTGCGTCTTGAGGGGATTGAGAACAAGGTGGAAGGGCTGAGTAACCGCACCAAGGTTCTGGAAGACAAGGTTGACGGGATCGTACAGACAGTGAAGGAGCTGGGAAACAGGCCTTCTGTCACAACCCCCACCACCTCACGGAAACAGTACGGAAAGTTTGTGAATTTTAACTTGTGAAAATGGAGGAAATGTATGTCTTTCTGTATGTGTGTGCGTCTTTCATGAGAAACAGAGAATTTAAACTGAGAAAGCTGTAGACCTTACAAAATGAAAAGAGCTCAAGTGTATGCCTGTTTTTGTGTTTGTGTCTGTGCTCCCATTTGGTATGTGGGTAGGTCTTTTAAAGACAAAGGTCAAGGTCTAAATGTTTACTCAGTGGTTATTGTAGCAAGTGTATGTTACTGTAACACTAACAGTTACAGTTGTCATCACCATACCTTCGATTACATTTTCTCCACCAGGCACCACACCCCTCGCAGACAGAGTACCATTGTCATCGGACTCCCGGCAAATTCAGGGAACCAGTCACAGAGCCAGGACCAAAGCCTATCTACCCACAGTACAGATAATGAAGGTACATAGCACATTCTGGCTTTGATTTGCCAGTATTACACAGTTTCTCAGACTCTGTCACGGGCTCCTCCCGAGACCTTGTGGATTTTAATTGGCAAATTTTATGGCCTTGCCAGTGGTCATCCCCCCAAAAAGGGTTGGGCAGGTTTTTTCTAGTGTCGGTCAGGAAACAGGAAACAAACTTTTTTCTTCCTGTGTCTTAGATGTCTCAGTGTACATGTTGATCTCAGTGATTTCATCCCACTATAAAGGTTTGCCATGACCCCAAGTTTATGTTAAGGCCTGAGTAAAGTAACCTTTCTTCTCATGTTTATTGTTGCAGATGACGTTCCTACTCCAATTCCAACAAGACTCCAAGAAAATGGAACAGAGGAAATAGGTATGAAAAAATCAATACACTATTCTTTAGAAATTATGTAGTTTGAGACTTTGACCTTGTGTTGTTGTTTCTTTTTTTTTCATGCCAAGATCACCTAAGAGGATGTCTATATAATATATTTATAAATAAAATAGAAATATGTATCATAAACTTTGTTAGTAAAAAAAAAAAAAGAATCAGTGTACGACTTTCATTATCGATCTTGTACTAGTTTCTTGGATATTTTTTTAGAGTTGGACCCTGTCCAGCTGAACTATACTGTAGCACCCACCACTACACATCAGAAAAAAGTATTTTGGGCCCTGGAGACTTGTAGATGTCAGTGTTGTATACCGGTAATACATAGACAGATATTGAACCAGGGCTGGATTATGTTGGGCTGGGCTATAGATGATGTGTGTCTCACAGCCGGGGCGACCGTGGCCGTAACAGACTCCAAGATGAAGGACGAAAGTGGAGAGGTAGAGGATGAACAGGGCAGGAGCACGGGACAGCGCTTTGGTCCAAACGTACAGTTTATCACCCTCAACTCTGAAGGTTGGTTTGTTATGTTTACCTTTGCAGAAGGAAAACGTATTATTTTTGCTCGGTTTCATCTTCTGTTTCCGTTCTAAACAAAGTCAATCACCTGTATTGCGAAAAAAATTATGTTACAGTAATGCTGGACTGTTTCATTTGGTTAAGGGATCACCAAAAAGTGTTTGACTGTACATGTATATCAGTGGCCAGGTGGTCCTTACGTAGAGGCGGTCACGTGTACAGCTTTAATCGACAGTGTTTAAGTTTTGAATGTGTATAGTTTCAAACTAGCTACTTAAATCTTGTTCTTAACTGTCTGTTTCAACTACTTAACATTTTCTACTTGCACCTACAGATGACTACCCAGGGGGAACCTGGCTGGGCGATGAAAACAACATAGAGATGAGAGTCAGATGCCCCATCACACCCTCGTGAGTAGATGACCATTTATGGTAGCCTTGGGTTACATCATGTTGCAATTTTATAGCAGGAGGGATTTAGACTCCTATCTGACCATATATATGAATGTGTTTGAGTAAGAATTAACAGAGCAGACCATATGCGAAGGTAAACATTATGCGTTTTGCTTTGCAAATGTTACCTTTCTAGTTTTTTGTAGCATTTACATTTACTTAATGGCATTGTTTATTTGCAACCACTTGTTAACAAGTGGCAACCAGTTGTTAAACAAGTGGTTAGGAATAAAGAACATTGCTATTCAACTGATTCACCTACCTGATGAAATAATTTACAGATTATATTTCCTGTTTTTTATCCCCCAGAGATCTGCTGCACATCCACCAGACGTGTCGGACTGCAGAGCGGATGGCCCTGATCCTGCTGGACTATCTGTTTGACAGGGAGACTCAGGCCATGTCCAATATCTCAGGCATGGGCAGGCACGGCAAGAAGCAGCTGGACCCACTCATGATATACGGCATCAGATGTGAGTCAAATTATGTAGACCTAAAGTAAGACCTATTGCATAAACCCAGCACAGGTTAGGTGCAAGTAGACACGGGAATCACCTGCACAGCTCCAATTTTACCTGCACCAACCTGCATATACGAGCACATGGACCAGTGCAGGTTTGGTGCAGATGCAAACACGCAAGTGTAAAGTGTAAAAGAAATACAGGCTTTCTGAGAAGTGTTAAATGTGAGAAATATATAGCTAGTTTTAAATTTAAGAATTGATAAATTCTGAGTGGTGCAGGTATATGTATAATTTGTGTGGTGCAGGCAATTTTCAATGGAACCTGGAAAAAAGTATTTTGAGCCCTGCTGCATACATTTGTATGCAGGTGTTATTTTCAACCGTAGTTTGTGTTGGCAACGTTCTCCTTACTTTACTCATGTTTTTCACCACAGGCCACTTGATCAGCAAGTTTGCGATCACAGACGCCGACTGGCACAGGATCAAACAGAACATCGACTCCAAGTGTCGGACGTCCTTCCGGCGTAGGCAGCGGGGACAGCCGCTCACGGTGAAGGCGTTCGCCCGCAAGCTGCCCAGCAACATGCACACGGTGTACGCACAGGAGCTGCACACAGTACACCCAGAGACACAGGCAGACCAGCTATCACAGGTCAAAAATGTTATTGTACAACATAATACCTAATATATGTTCGTAACATGGACGTGTGTGTGTTTGTGTCTTGTGTGTGTGTGTGTGTGTGTGTGTGTGTGTGTGTGTGTGTGTGTGTGTGTGTGAATTCTGAAGAGTCGGAAGTTGATAGTTTACTAGATAATTTAATAGAAAGTTTAATAGATAATCTGTGTACAGCTAGTAGAAGCTTCAGCAGAATTAAAAGGCGTACAAAATGCTAACAACCTGCTGTGTTGTATCCCTTCAGTTGGCAGTCAATCAGGGTGACATGGAGGTTCACATCCAAGGGACAGCCATCCAGCCGGGAGACACTGTGGCTGTCACGCAGGGCAACCAAGTACACCACCTCCATATCACACAGGCTGACGGCCACCATGTCACAGTAAGTACTACACAACCAAGTACACCAACTCATACAACTACAGTCGTGACTCGAGAAGAAGTGTTGAGATTTCATCCACTAAATAATATATTAACGTTGTTGCTTCTACATCTAGGTTGCAGATGGCACACAAGTACACCATGTGCAGATTACGCAGACGGCAGATGGACAACAGGTTGCAGTAAGTATTTCAGATCAACTCTTTTCAATAATGCGGTGGGTTCTTTAACCTGCTCTTGTTTTGCCCTGTTTCTTCTTCTTCAAACAAATAAGGTCAAAGACCTGAACCAGACATCTGTCACCATGGTTACTAGTGTTGTGTTACATCATGTTGCAATTTTATAGCAAGAGGGATTTAGACTGCTCCTCTGTACATAATATTATGAATGTGTAACATCCGTGTCCATAATATCACCAGGGTCCATAATATCGCCACCTTGAGAAACAGTGTGCTTTAAGATATTTCTACTGCAACATACTTTTGGTATGCACTCCTGCACACCTCAAATGTACATATACAGGGTATGTTCCAGTAAAAATATCTTTAAGCACACTATTTCTCAAGGTGGCGATGTTATGGACCCTGGTGATATTATGGACACGGATGTTACCATTTTAGTAAGAATTAACAGAGCAGACCATATGCAAAAGTAAACATTATGCATTTGCTTTGCAAATGTTACCTTTCTAGTTCCATTTTCCTGTAGGTTTTTACGTGGCTTACTAACACGGGGCATCCTATCTTTATATCCCCCAGGTGCTTCAGCCAGGTGAAGAAGTGACGATACAGCAGGTAGCCATGCAGCCAGGTGCCATGTCCATCGACTCCCAGCCCACCGCCCTACATGGCATGGAGACTACAGAAATACACATTCAGGAGGGGCAGATACAGGTTGGTGGGAGTATTGTTTTAGGCCACAGTAATTGATAGTTGGTGTATTTGTGTCAAGTCTGCACTGTCATGAACAAATGCACTGTCATGAACAAGTCTGCACTGTCATGAACAAATGTAGCACAAGATTGATTTTTTTCTGACACTTAGATGTTAAGAATATGTTTACTACTAAACATCTAACATCTTGACATACGTAAACCTAGTGCGAAAATATTTTGGTGCACTGGTACACCCACAGAAAAAAATTGGGTGCACAGCTCCAAATTGGGGTGCACTAAGGTGCACATACACCCAGTATTTCGAGCCCTGCAACACTTAACCCTTATTTCTGTAATATCACTTCATCAATTCAGCAGTCAGGCTGTGACTTGTGATATCATTTATATCATGTCATAAACCATTCTATAACCCATGAGTTGATCCTTCTGTTGTTTTTCGATCCTTCAGCAGATCCAGCAGCCCGACGAAGTGCAGATCCAAGAGATCGAAGGTCAGGAGGTCAGCATGCCTCAGTGACCTCCAACATCGCGGAGTCCCAACCTGTACCAGCCTGTCTGCAAATTGTAGCTTGTTTGTGCATTTTGTCCAGACTTTCCCCGTCTTATTTTTTGTGTGTGTGTTTCTGTACTGCCTGTTGAGGGCTCCAGACTCACATTTTGACTTACGTGTAGTAGCACTGTTGCTCCCAACCAAAACAGTTGAACTCAACAGGAACAATCTAGGTGCACCATATATGGCCTCCTTTGATAAATATCACCATGATGGTAAACTCCTAATACATCAGGCTGAAAATCGTATTTCTAGCCTAAAACAAAGTCTTCCAAAGTCAAAGAAGAAATGAAAGAACAAAAATATAAAATCTTTTTTTTGTGTTTCCTGTCTTTTTTTTCAGACAGGCCCCGTGCTGGAAATTGTGACATTAGCACAATGTTGATATTCATGAATTATGACTACAGGGAGAGCCTGTTATTCAATTTCCACCAATAACCCCAAACAATACAAGTATTTGCTTCCAAGTTGTAAATAAACTCTCCATTTAGATCAACCATTGAAAATTTATCTTCAGATGCACATCTATAACAGTTATGACAGTTAAGTACTATAAATCACTTTATATTCGCAGTGCTTTTAGAATTCATGTTTTTCACGGTCACATATGTACTGTGAACTTACCACGTACCTTTCTTTCTTCTGCACCTGCTGCCTCCTTGAAAATATAGATCTGCGAACATTTTTCTTAGACAGCGAATATAAAGTGATTAACAGTATTTTACAGTGACAGATGTAGCTATATGTAGCTGTTGTATATTGAATAGATGAATCCTTTAGTAATTAATTATATGGCCTTGAAATGTCAGCTCATGTACTGCTCTTCAGTATACAGTACTTGTTCCTCACCAATTTGTACATACTGAATATTGAATATGGCAAGTGAAGTGCCAGAATACAAGGTTAATGGATGATATAACAGTTGTAATTTTGTAAGCTGAATGTATAGCTTCTTGCACTTACAAAATGTTGAAAGCTCATCATTGTGACTCTAAAATAGACTGTCTAGAAAACAAGTGTTGGAGATATAGATTTTGTTGGTTTTTGCTCCTATTTTATTTTTTATCTTTAGTAGCAAATCTAAAGATATTCCAGCCCAGTCTTATGTAGAACCTCTCTCATACTTTTGATGGCAGCTTTTTTTCTGGTTGTGAGCTTTTCCCTAGTCTTGTCTAATCATACTGTTCTACAGTAGTACAGTAAAGTATAGTTCTTGTAAGGGCCTTACTTCCAATATCTTTGATCAAATGTAAAGGCATCCGACGCAATTTCAGGTCGGGAAAACTGGATTTTGAAAGTCAACTGTTTGCTCATTCTTAAGTGTCTAAAGTTGAATCAACCCTATCCCATAGCATACTGATATCTGTGAGGCAAACATGCGATGTAGCTGACGGAAGACGGTTGCTTGTTTTGTATCGAAGGCTGGTTCTAGCTACATTTATGGGTGGTAAGGCTCACGTGGCTTGTTTTGAGGCTATTTCAAACGTTTATATAAGTATGAGATAATCCCAGAAATGTGCTTAGAAATTGCAGTTATCGATATCAGACAGCTTTCTTGCAATAGGAATATTTCTGTTTTGCAGTCCTGAAATTGCATTGGATGCCTTAATTGCCTTTAATACTGTTCTCATTTGACAAATATTCCACTTAACAGATGATTGTTTTTTGTGCTGTTCATGTGTAAAGACAAGTTGACTGGCATTGATCTTGTTATAATTGGTATGATCTGTTCTGATATTCCATATATGATGTATAGGATTCTGTAATTAATTTGAATTGATGCTGTTGCTTGGATGGATTTAAAACGAATGAAATCGAGTTTTGGCATTTAAAGTCTGCCTTTTTATTGAAAGGTTGTTGACAATGGTGAGTGTGTCATGTCCCCACTGCATCAAGGATTAAATCGTAATTTAAAATCTTATGTCGTATAAACATATATCACATAAAATACCAGTATTACCATCTGGCGTCTAGTGGATTCAACTTACTTTGTCAACAAATGACCAGAAAACTTTTGTTCTTGTGATACAAGATGTTTTAACACGGTAGTTAAGTATGTTTAGTAAGTTTTATAGAGGTTAAAATGAGCGGTAAACAAACAGAAAAAAACAGGAAATCTTAATATAGATACATAGATTTTATTTTCCGTTTATAACGTTCTATGCTTGTACAGTGTATATTTGCTTGAACTCGATTACACAGAGCATAGCAGTATCGGATCCCTCGTGTTGAAATGTGCTAACGTAGCACACTTCCCCAAGTCTATCATGTAATCCATATATATAGTTCTTCGGTCACCCAGCTGCCCCTAACAGTAGAGTATAGGTAACTCGGAATATGCTTTCTACTTCATATCGCAATGCATCGTAAAATTGATAAAAAAATCAGAGACAAGAGTTCCGGGAAGTAGTTTGGGTTTTCGTCACCTTCGAGTTCATGCACTGACTTCCTGTTTTTGGGTTTTCCTGGGTGTATCGGAACTATGGAAGGGATTGTAATTCTTACGCAGCTTGTACTTATATACAAAACTGGTGTGTTACGTACGCCTAAAAAGGCGGTTTATCGGTTATGCGAAACAAACAAATTAAATCCACATACTCGCCATTCACTCTCACCAGCGTGTCCTGGTTCACCTTCAAACATGACCTCTATCAACTGTCAAAATCACCACCCATCCACCTTTACCTACCACATACCATCCGGTCAAAGCTATAAGAAGAGAGACACAAACCTACAACACACAGTTGTACCTGTTCATACTCCCGTACACGGAAGAAAAGGTCTATACTTTCTTATAGCACATGCTTAAGCTTGCGACATTTTATGAAATCTCATTCTTGCGTCGTGACTTTCTCACATGGCCGCTTGCCTCACTGTCTCAGTCGTCTAGGCCTGGCCCAGCAGCCTAGGGGACAAATTAAGAGAAAATTAAGAGATCACACTTCTACGGCCCCCAACTGTGGAATAACCTGTCACTGAAACAACGTAAGACTTTGGCACTGGTAAGAATTCATTCAGGAATTGTGATATGTCATGATCGTATGGATAGGTGAAACTGTGTTTTGTTTTGTTATGCCATTCTGTATCGTATGTGATTTCGTAATATTGTACATTGTTATTCGTGCTTTGTATGCCCAGTATTGCCTGTAAAACAGGTTGTTACATGTATGTACCTGAGTGTGACTGCTGGTGAAATGAATAAACTGAAACTGGAAGTGTACCTCACTTCCTCTCCCTCCAGCAGCTTCCTGTAAGCCGCGATTTCGATGTCGAGCGCCAGCTTGACGTCCATCAGCTCCTGGTAGTCGGCGATGTGCTGGGAGATCTCCTGCTTCAGAGCCGCGATCTGAGCCTCGCGTGACCGGATGGCCTGCCTGTAGCCCTCCACCTCCTTCAGCAGGCGGGCCTGGGCAACTCTCAGACTGTCCTCTAAACCTCCGTTCTGTTAGGAAACATGTAAAAAGCACCCGACAATAATTTCATCAGGTTGCATGGTAGGGCATAGGATATTGTTGGTGTAAGGAAAAATTTGAGGGAAGGTGAATATGTGACATGGTCTTAAGTCAGATGTTAGCTAGTCTCCACCAGACTTCTTTTGCGGGCTGAATAAATCGTAGAAATCGGCCTAAAAAGGGTATTAAATGGCAAGAGAAGGTAGCAGGCAAATGGAGCTTCTCTGGCCGGCTACCTTCTCTTGCCAATTAATACCCCTTTAGGCCGATTTCTATCTACGATTTATTCAGCCTGGTGGAGACTAGATGTTAGCCACATAGATCGAATTCACTCTCCGAAAGCAAGCCCTACTCCACAGTCACACCGCTCTAACCTTGCTCCTCCAAGCCTCGGCCTGTGCCCTCTGGGAGGCGATTTTCTTCTGGAACTCCGCCACTTCTGCCCTGGCGGCTGCCAGAGCCTCGCTGTCTGCCTCGCGCTGCTGGGCGATCTCCGCAAACTTAAAAGTGATGAAGACAAACTGTCACATACATGTAGTAGCAAACGCAAGTGAAGTAATAACATGTCATTTCTTGTATTGTTTAAGCCATTCATCTACTATATGGTAATAAAAAGGATGCATGCATGTAATTCTAAAAAAATCTGTTTGAGAAATCGTTACATTAATAAATATTTGTATTAAGGATATTATTCGTATTGTAATAAGGAAGTATATAGGCGTCACCAACTGCCCAGCCCAATGGGCCCTATACCTTCGTGTATTTCCCCTTTCTCGGGTGTTAAAGTATCTTTATTATTTGCAACTACCTTGATGCCTCTAGAAAAGAGTTTGTTTTTCACGCGAACATTCTGGACATGTTTGATCTTTTCCTACCCTCTGCCTGTACTTGGCCTCAGCATCCTGCCTGTTCGCCTGGCCCATGGCCTCGTACTGTTCGCGGATCTCCCTCAGGGTGTCGCTCAGGTCTGAGCCCGTCACCACGTACTGCAGAGACTCCACCCGGGTCACAGTCGCAGCCAACTCCGCCCGCAAGGCAGCTACCTCCTGGGAAATGTTTGGGGATACAGAAAGTTTATTGTAAGTTCCTGTCCGTAGGCTGATTGCAAGTACATGCTACATGAAAATAAAGGATGGACAACAGGATGGGTACGAGCAATATAGTATGTGACTACTCTAACTCATCATTCACTGTGTTCTGCGTCTACAGTCGTGTGGAAATGTCCTGTAGCCGCACTCTAACTACTAAACACTAAATTCTAACTTGTTGGGTTTGACTTCTTTTTCTGAGACAGTGGAAGACGAATGATCCCACACACATTGTGAATAGTTAAAGGCTGGTATTTCGATTTTCGAAGTACATTTTCTGGTCATTCTTTCAATGTTATCTATGAGGCCGTTTTCCCTCAGCAACATTGCATTTTTGCCTCACAGATATCAGTATGCTATAGGATTCATTCAACGTACTGCATAAAAAGAATGGCCAGAAAGTTTACTTTAGAAATCCAGTTTTGCCGCCTTGAAATTGCATCAGTGAATACCAATTTACCTTAATTCTTAACTCATGCCCGAAGTCCCATTCCAAGTGTAACACACAGAAGATGAAAAGAATGAAAGCAAGTCATCGGTGTAGAGCGGTATAACCTGTTAAGGAAATGATTTCAGGTACAAATTATTGTTATACGTAGGTGTTTCCTATA
Organism: Branchiostoma belcheri; assembly: GCF_001625305.1. NCBI lineage: Eukaryota > Metazoa > Chordata > Leptocardii > Amphioxiformes > Branchiostomatidae > Branchiostoma > Branchiostoma belcheri. Next base: position 870,231 of record NW_017804143.1, read on the forward strand.
TTTGCAACGTTACGCCCCTGTCACATGTCATATTCACAAATTTGGCCTCCCGAACATTAGCCGAGAAAGTTAGCAGTGCTCGGGCGTGTTCGGGGGTCAAATTTGTCTCAAGTTTAACTCGAATTCGATTGGCATTTAGAGAGGTGGGCGTGGTCAGAGTGCTTCCGAAAATTAGCCGAACCTGGTAGGCTGGTGTTCGGGGACAAATTCAAGGGGGGAAGTCATGAATGAGTGACAGGGGCTTTAGGCATTAGACAAACGGCCTGGCAGAGAACATACTGTTCCTGTTCCGTCTCCCGTCAGAATATTTTTATTCTGTAAAGTGTCGAATAAATAGATAAACAAGCATTATTACCTCGGCGTGACTCTGCCTACGGAACGCAATCTCCTCCAGTGCGGCCGCCACTCTGCTCTCAAGGCCAACTCGAGCTGTCGTGATGGCTGCCAGCTCCTAAAATATTATTGGTTCACGGTTTCAAATGATGATGAACGTTCTTTAGTGGACATTTATGTAATACTTTGCTCTCCAACATTTTGAACAGGCCCCCCGTACTGTATTTCGTTATAGCAACTATGTGAAACTGTACACATCTTCCAACAAATCCAACATTGACTTAAGTAGACGAGTACGTACCACCCTGTTCTTCTCGATTTCTACCTGCAGTCCGGGGCGCACCTTCATCTGATACTCGGCCCTGCATCAAAACAGGAGGAACATACCTTTTGAAAATGGTTTTTACCCATTTCACAATGCCCCGTGTTTGAGGAGAGTCACACCCCGCGCACGTTAAAGAACCCGCCATACTTTTCGAAAAAAGAGTAGGGCATTCCCCGGTGTGCGATGGTCCAAATATGTATCTAACTATTCACTACGGACTCCAGGAAGAGTAGTGTGAGATTCACACTTATGGAGATCCTAAACAAAACAAACAAACAAACAAACAATGACATAACGTACTTCCCCTGCCACTCCTCGGCCTGTGCCTGCCATCTATTCCTCTCCACCTCTACCCTGGCCTTCTCGTTCGACAGGCTGTCCACCTGAGCGCGCAGTGCCCGCAGCATCTCCTGGTACTGTGGAGTAATAGTGGAATGTTTAGAGTTAAAACTTTTGGTCCAACACAAAACAGTTCTCTCACCTAGAGCTTTCGACCAGTCACTCTGGTCTTCCTAGACTTAAGTCTACTGAGGAAGACCTGAGTGTGTTGGACCAAACGTTTTAACTCTAAACATGTAATTACCAACACAGATGAACTTTCATGATAGTAGTAGAATGGTTTATTTAGAACTCATACATATACACAAAGTACACACTGACACCAGACTCGCGGGCAACCTTACTGGACGCCTGAATTGCTCTGTGGTTATCATCATATAATCATTAAAATACAACACCACGCTGTCAAACGGTATTATTATCAAAAACATTATTTATAATTATTGGTTACACCTTGCTAAAATTTATATTAATCATGAATATTCCTCTGCTTTAGACATTACGCAGTTCTAGAGTTGTAATTATTTGACAGTCGATATACATACTGTAATTCCTGATTTTTTTCACTGTACTGTTATGTTCACTGTTTTCACTGTCACTT
>NW_017804143.1:871848-880201 GCF_001625305.1 Branchiostoma belcheri
CACTGTTTCACTGTCACTTCTGTACCGTGAACTTATCATTACAGTTAACAAATAATTCCTGGTTATTCAGTTACTTAACCATGTAGGGTAATGCGCTCTTCCTAAAGCATTCAGTTCTTATTCTAAAGCAGTCAATCTGGTTATTGGACCTGTGCATGGTTGACGTAGACGGCGCTGGACTGGGCCGCCGAGATCTGGGCCTCCAGGGAGGTGTTGCTCTCCTGCAGGACGCGAACCCTCTCGATGTAGGCCCCGAACCGGTCATTGAGGCTGGAGAGCTCAGTCGCCTCCGCTACGAGAGTCATCCCGGCCATGTTGTCCTGGCGTGCGCTTGGAACAGGCTTGGAGAAAAACTGGACGGTCTTCCTACGGTGGATACCGGCCTTTGAGCCTTCCAGATGTATAAGTTCATCGGCGTAATCACTCCCTGTCATTCATTTAGTCAAGAAGACATATCATTGGCCAGCCTGAGCAGTTGTGTACAGAATTACGACCGTTGGTTATGTAACGACAAGTTGTGAACCTGCGACGTCCTGGCACATTGAGGTCTGTTATGTTCTCGTCCTTGTGTATGTAAGTGCTGAGGCAGCTACCAGGCATTCCCAAACCTAGGTATGTGGGGCAAGCAAATATCAAACGTGAATCTCGGATGTTCGTTATTCTGAGATCATTTACGTAAGCATTCCATGTTAATCACTTCGTCCAGCTTCAACCAGATACATCGGCCGATTTATACGTGTGAAGCCAAGCCAAGGAACGTCACGGAACATTGCCTTATATGGACATGGGGTAACCATCATGGACCAATGGACTTGCTGATGACCTCTGGTAGTCATCCAAGCAGATCCTAGGGTGGCAAAAGACAGTATCAAATTGGCCAGACAGTATCCATTCGCAAGAGACGGTCAATCAAATTGGCCACCCTTGGCCACCATAGGATGTGCTTGAAGATTAGGCACCGGTGTAGAATGCTGCATTGAAATTTCTCTCTTGTTGCAGCCTAAAGGCATTCTACGGCGGCAACAATACTGGCAACATTCTGAATAAGACAATCTATGTGTTATTGACACATACTACCGCACATCACATAAGCACATTCGCATCAGTATTTGATACTTAGGGCGTTCAGAACAGCGCAGAAACAATCCCCAAGATGAGTCCGTTATTGTCTGGATGGTATATCCGATAATCAGCCCAGGATCCTACCGGTAACCAATTTTTGCGCCAGCGAAATGTTTCAAAATGTTTCAACATTCGGGTCTGGACAGCGAGAGGTTGGGCCGTGTTTGGGGTTTGGTTGGCTGATGGTTGGTAAGAGGTTGGTAAGAGTTCGGCTGTGAGCGTAAAAGCTCAATGATAATAACGACAAAATGCAATGCATGCAAAATAAAAACTATCCCTGAAGTATGTAGTAGACGGAATGAGTTCTAGATACAAATAGTTCCAAGGCACTCTTGAAGCATTTTCCCTTCAAACATTTGATTGCCCTACATAGTGTGGAGCTCAGACGTTACATAACTTTCTATATGAAGCTTTTGGTTATGTAACGACAGGATGTGAACCTGCGACGACCTGACACATTGGGGTCTGTTATGTCCTCAGTAAACCTTGCTGAACCAGCTAATCTATCTTGTGTGTGTTTTTATCATCTAGAACAACTTAATTCACCAATACCGAGCTTCGTGGGCTTAGCAGATTGGCAGGAGGTGACCATGTCATAAAGTTAAAAGCCACAGAGCAGATAGATAGCGCCAGTACTGCGAGAGTCTCGCCGAGAAGCCAGTTTCAACCGAAGACAGGGTCCAAGCTCCACAGACACGCCATGTCCTACACGCGAGCGGGAGTCGGCGGCGGCAAGCCCGTTGCAAAATACTCCACCGAGGGAGCGCTGCAGTCCCTCGCCGACGCCAGGGTGAACCGCAGCAGCGAGAAGACCCAGCTCATCATCCTCAACGACCGCTTCGCCGGCTACATCGAGAGGGTGCGCGCCCTGCAGGAGCGGAACACCCGGCTGACCACCGAGCTGAGGCTGGTGTCTGCCCGGGAGGAGTCGGCCATCTGCGAGCTGTACGAGGCCGAGCTGAGGGAGCTGCGGGCTCTGGTGGACCAGCTCACCCAGGAGAAGGCTCAACTGGACGCCGAGAACGCCAGCTGGCAGGCCAAGTCGGCGGAGTGGCAGGCCAGGTAAAACCCTTTACACCACTATGTTTAGGAGAATCAACCCTATCCCATAGCATACTAATATCTGTGAGGCAAAAATGCGATGCTGCTGACGGAAAACGGTTGCCTATTTTGCATCGAAGGCTGGTTCTAGCTATTTATGGGCGGTTGCCTGAAGCCTCACATCGGCTTAGTCAGTGGCAGGCTAGGTAACACCCTGTACACTACTGTGTTTGGACTTAGATTACTTGCCCTGCCCCATGGTAGCCTTCACCAGGCCTTTCTACGGGAATACGGATCGTAGAATTCGGCAAAAAAAAAGATAGTAAAATTGGCCAGGGGAATCCGGCCACGGGAAGGTTTTTCTTTCCCTGCGCGGCCAGTCAAACCCCAAGGCGGCCAAACTCTCCTGGCAAATATTCTCCTATATATAGCCAGCGTAGTTAGTCTGGTAGTTGTCGACGGAAGACGGTTGCCTGTTTTGTATCGAAGGCTGGTTCTAGCTATTTATGGGTGGTTGCCTGAAGCCTCACGTCGGCGGAGTGGCAGGCTAGGTAACACCCCTTACACTGCTATGTTTAGACATTTTCTAATTCTAAGAAGATAGAATGTACTGTACTTTCTAGTACATGTAGTTCCGAAGACTTTTACATGTAGATAATATGTTACTGTTTCAAAACACCTTCTCGTTTGGATGCATGGGCAGGTGTGTGACCGAGACTGCCGCGACTACCGCGGTGAGGACAGAACTGGCAGCGGTCAAGAAGGTGCGTCTCCTCCCGCTATATCTTCATCACACGCCATGGACATGTTAAATTGTTTGCGATCTTACACTGCGATCATGAATTTTGTTGTTTCAAGAATCTGTGTTGGTAGTTACATGTTTTAAGTTAAAACTTTTGTTTCAACCTTTCGACCAGTCACTCTGGTCTTCTTCAATAGACTGACCCAGTCTGGTCTTCTTCAATAGACTGACCCAGTCACGTGGCATAACTGAAGTGTGACGTCAGCGCTGGGTTAAAGGTATTCGGTGAACGATGTCTAGCTTTCTGGGAGGGGTGAGAGAGGCTATTTACAGCAAGGGTACATCACTCAATCGCAAAGGGGGCCGACCTAGTTTACCGATGGATAGCTTTGACCCAGTGTTGACCTCACACTTATGTTATGCCACCTAACAAGTCTCACTGGGTCAGTCTATTGAAGAAGAACAGAGTGACTGGTCGTATAAGCTCTACAGTAGGTGGGAACAATCCCTTGTGCGGTGGAACAAAAGTTTCAACTTTAAATATGTTTGCGTTTTTGTATTTTTGGTTCTGTTTGTGTTCTGCTACACATGGTTCAAATGAGAGAGAAGTTCTACAAAATGAGTAAAGAGACTCTTTTTACTGGTAGCAACGACACCTGTGCTGCAATGCAATGTGAACCAGTAAGAATTGCCCTGTGGAAGGTGACAGACGGTCACCGAAACGTCGGCTGAATAAAAGACTTGGTTGTGTAAAAATAGTCTCTTTATTCAGTGTCTTACCAACCTGATGAAACTATTCACGGAGTTCTGCAAAATGTTTCCTAGGAGGTGGACGCGGCGACTGTGGAGCGTGTTGGGTGGGAGAACAAGCTGACCACGATACAGGAGGAGATCGAGTTCTCCAAGAGGGTCTGGGAAGAGGTAAGTAGGACTGTCTAGCCTCCATCAGGCCTTCCTACGGGAATACGGACCGTTGCATTTTGCAAAAAGGAATGTGTAAGGATTTTGAGAACACTTTTGCTGAGAAGCACTGTATGGGGGCTTGAGCAACTCATGGGGTTTTGAGAATATTTGTTACTTACAAGAACTGGGGGTTTCAGAACACTGAAAAGCACTGTATGAGCCATGGGGATTTCGAGAACAAATGTTACGAACAGGGGGTATGGAAAAGGTTGATATGGAACAGTCTATTTTGGAATGAGGAGGAAGAATGGGTGAAATATGCTGTATTTGCTCCCGAGCAAATGTCGGCCTTTTTTATTATTTGTATCTCTGCTGTGGCAAAGTTGCGTCCGCATTGGGTGCGTTTCGATGATATCAGGACTTGCTATTATATAATCCTTCAACACGTGAGCTTTGTTTCCCGTCCAGGAGACACGCAAGGTCCAGTCCCAGCTGACCCAGACTGTGGCCATCGCTGACACTGACACCCAGGTCATCTCCGGACCGGACCTGAGCGAGACTCTGCGGGAGATCCGCGTGCAGTACGAGATCATGGGCCGCGCCAACAGGGAGGAGGCCGAGAACAAGTACAAGGGCAAGGTTAGAATGGGTTCATGGTTTTGACGTGCTGTAGACCTGTTAGAATGGGTTCATCGTTTTGACGTGCTGTAGACCTGTGCTTATCTCCAAGGCAGATCCCTTTCTATGGCAAGACAGTTTCCATTAGCCAGAGGAGTTTGCACGGCCACCTTCGGTGGCTAATGGGCACTCCCCAGGCCAATAGATACTGCCTTGCCACCGCATGATCTGCTTGGAGATTAGACCTGTGCTGCGTTTTGTGTGGTGTTAAATGTATGTCAAAAGCTAAGGCCACATAAGCTTTTAACAGGATCTGTTCATCAGACTGTTGACATACGAAATGGCTACCACAAAGTTTAAGTCACAGGCAAGCAAACAAGCAAACAAACAAACAAACAGACAAAAGACGTTAATGTTGATGTTGTTTTATTTCTCCAGTTCAGCGCGATGTCCCAGCAGCGGGAGTCGGATAACCAGGCTCTGGCAGCCGCCCGGTCCGAGCTGGCCGGCCTGAAGAGGACGCTGCAGTCCATCATCACCGAGACAGAGGCACTGAAGAGCAAGGTCAGTTCTCAATCAAGGTTGAATTGAGTTTCCAACACGCACACACACACACATACATACGCAAATGTGTGTTTTATACTGGAACTAAAAAAAGAGGAGAATTTGAATTCATCATGAAAGTTAGTTCATCTGTGTTGGTAGTAACCATAGTAAAACGTTGAGCTTTACTCCAACACAAAGTTACACAGAGATTAAATTTTCAGCGACCACTGTCGCCTTCATCAGACGACCACTGTCATCTTTTTGAAGTGATTGGTCAATAATTATCCTGAAGAAGGTGACAGTGGTCACTGTGTATCATTGTGTTGGAATAAACGTTTTATTTAATTTAATTTATTTATTTAATGTTAGCTAAATGTACATTGCATTTGTATACCCTTAGTTGCAACAAGCAACAGTTAGGCAAAATTGTGACATAAATTTTTTCCTTCCTCTACAATAGTCTGGCTCCCTGGAGGCGAACATCGCGGAGACAGAGGCCCGCACGCAGAGGGAGATTGTGGAGTTTAAGGCCGCCATCTGCGAGCTTCAGGCTCAGATCGACAGGATGAAGTCAGAGATGACTCAGCACTCCGTGGAGTACCAGGAGCTCATGAGCATCAAGATGGCGCTGGACGTGGAGATCGCGACCTACAGGAAGCTGCTGGACGGGGAGGAGATCACTGACAGGTGGGGCCGTCTCCATGGTTACTTAATTCTGGGTACGGAAGTATTGTTTTGGGGCGACTGTCCTAATTGCTTCACTTGCATTGTGGGTGGGAAAGGATTTAGACAGTTGATTGGTAGGGATTTCACCCTTACGATGACCCATCACATACCCTTCAGGTACATGTACTAAAATCATGTTCTGTTTTGAAAGATCTAGAGTTCTGTTGCTTTCTAGCACAAAAAGATTAAAGTCACCGACGTTTCGACCAGTATTCTTCAGGGTAACTGACAGTGTGGACCCGATTACCCAGAACTTGTCACTTGCTAGAATTGTGACGTGATCAATGGGTCAAAGGTGGGCTGTAGTCTGTAACGGTCCCCGTCCGGTTCAAGGCCCTGATCTAGATTACTTTTTCCCGGCCCTCTCAAAATGATAGAATAGTACAAATGAACTCCCACTCCAAGATGTTTCTGTATGAAGGTTTGTTGAAAGGTAAATGTAAGGCCAGTTTACTTTAGCTAAGATATAGGACTGGATCTATATCTACTTCATCATATGTTCCAGTTTCTTACCATGTTTCTTTGTGAACTCTTTTCTTATGACAGGATCTTCAGTGAGGTCCGTGCCTGAAGTTTAAGGTGATGTCAGCAGCTGCGTGTTCCAGTTGAGAAGTCGAAGGAATCCGACCGTATTACGTACAATGAGCTATGTTGTGATGTCACATTATATCCGCATTTTATCGAAACAACCCCGACCTTATCCTAGCTACATTTGGAAACTAGTTAAGGTTTGTCTGTAGAACTACTATTTGTCCGAAGAACCGTTTGTTATTGTTGTTGTTGTTTTGAGACGGAAGGAGGCCGATGGTGATGCTTTGCTTGCGTTAGTGACAGGACGTCGTCGCGGCTAGTCGCAAGCATCACGTAACAGTATACAATTGTAATGGCCCACTACATTATCACGGTGATCCACAGGGCTTTACTTAATTGGACGATGGACAGGCAGACAATCTTTGTCGTACCATACAATTATGATAATAAGGGCAAACAGATTTTTGAACATGTAATAAATGATGAGAGAGATGATGTGCAAGAACCTTTAGACCAATAAACATAACTTTGATACACTCTGACCCTTTGTGTTTATGTATATTTTTTTCTTGCCGTTTTATAAAATGGAGACAATACAGTACATTTCTCAATACAGACCCCAGAACTGTGCTCTTGTTTAATGAGTCAGTTGTAGCTGAACATAGCAAATCTATGCAGTTAGTAACACCATAACTGCAAGAAATAAAACTGATGGCTATATCAATGATTTATTTTTATATAAAACTGTAAATGTTTTTTTCTGTTTCACAAGTCCTACACTGTATTATCCTATGCAGCTAATTTACAGATATTTTACACTCAATACACAAAAATGACCCTTCACGGAGTGGATTGATTCAACACTTTATTATTAGCATAGCAAAGCTTGGTTCTTCTACAGTAACAGTAAAACTATAACATGAATGGGGTGAAATAAAAACGTGGCAACCTGAGCTTTATAATAAATATATAAATCTGTTGACCATTGAAAAATATTTCCTTTGTGCAAAAACACGTAGCTATCCATTTGGTCTTACTCTCAAGTTTAATTGGTACATCTCATATAGGCAAACCCATACACCAGGCATGGGGACATGGATTTTGTATAAAATGTGTAAGTACTATAACTATTACTTTGTCAAACACACTTTTAAACAGTACCCTGAAATGCAATAAAGGAATAGACGAGTGTGACAATCAAATATTTCATTTCAAAGTTTGTCTTGGTACTAAACCCCTCATCGCAGTGTTGACAAAAAACAATAAAATTACATTTGAAAAGAAAACCTCCTAACAAATACATGTATGCCAAAGCGCAGTTTGACTACAATCTATACTTTTCCTCTGCTACTGTACTATATGCGCACCCAACCTTGTATTACGTACGGCTAGCGTCGGTTGGGAGATGGTTAGACAACAGGGCAACAGCTATGACACAATGTCTGATGAATGATGTGCTAGATTACTTAGTGTACGTAGCTATTCAATGATATGCACCCTAGAAAATAAAGTCAAAAAGAGGGGTAACATTAAGTAATGGCTTAACATGAAGGTTTTGTTGCCAGTTTGACTCATATCTGTATTAAAGGATATTTATCCTCAACGTCTAGTATACTACATTGCTGACCTACGTTTTTGCATTTTCGTCTCAAAATGCATCTTACAGACAGTATACTATAATATATATTATGTTCATTGATATCCTACTAAGGATTGTGGAATTTTGTAATATCGAAGTTTACAATGTGCTGTTGACGTCTTCCTGATTCATGCGAGGAGCCCTTGGACGCCTTCCCCCGGGGCTTCGGGACCGGGACCGGGATCGCGAACGGGACCGGGATCGCGAACGGGACCGGGATCTCTCACTTCCGCTGGGACTACCTGGCCTAGAGCCGGGGCGGGATCCACGTCCGCTGCTTCCACCCGGACTACCTGGCCTGGAGCCTGGTCGTGATCCTGGACGGGAGCCTGGTCTAGAGCCTGGACGAGAGCCGGGGCGAGATCCACTTCCACAACTTCCACCTGGACTTCCCGGACGGGAACCTGGTCGTGATCCTGGACGGGATCCTCCACTACTTCCACCGGGGCTGCCTGGTCGAGAGCCTGGACGGGGATCCACTGCCG
>NW_017804143.1:880221-889942 GCF_001625305.1 Branchiostoma belcheri
CGTGATCCTGGACGGGATCCAGGACGGGATCCACTTCCACAACTTCCTCCCGGACTGCCCGGACGAGAGCCTGGTCTAGAGCCTGGACGGGATCCGGGGCGAGATCCACTGCCACAGCTTCCTCCCGGACTGCCCGGACGGGAACCTGGTCGTGATCCTGGACGGGATCCTCCACTACTTCCACCGGGGCTGCCTGGTCGAGAGCCTGGACGGGATCCACTGCCGCAGCTTCCACCCGGACTGCCTGGACGGGATCCAGGGCGGGATCCACTTCCATGACTGCCGCCTGGACTGCCGGGACGAGAGCCGGGACGAGATCCACTTCCACAACTTCCTCCAGGACTGCCCGGACGGGAACCTGGACGGGATCCTGGACGGGATCCACCTCCACTACTTCCACCGGGGCTACCAGGGCGAGAGCCTGGGCGAGATCCGGGGCGTGATCCACTTCCACAGCTTCCACCCGGACTGCCTGGACGAGAGCCTGGTCGTGATCCACTTCCATGACTGCCGCCTGGACTGCCTGGTCGTGAGCCTGGACGGGATCCACTGCCACAGCTTCCACCCGGACTGCCTGGACGGGAACCTGGTCGAGATCCACCTCCACTACTTCCACCGGGGCTGCCTGGTCGGGAGCCTGGACGAGACCCGGGGCGAGAACCACTTCCGCAGCTTCCACCCGGACTGCCTGGCCTGGAACCTGGTCGTGATCCACTTCCATGACTGCCGCCTGGACTACCGGGACGAGAGCCTGGTCGAGATCCACTGCCACAGCTTCCACCGGGACTGCCTGGACGGGAACCTGGACGGGATCCACTTCCATGACTGCCGCCTGGACTGCCTGGCCTGGAGCCTGGACGGGAACCAGGCTGTGAGCCTCCGTTGCAGCTGTTTGATGGGGTTGGCGGTCGTGGGTCCGGGTCGACACCACACTCACCAGGATCTGGTCGGACAGGGTCTGGTCGAATTGGCTCTGGGCAAATAACATCTGGTCGGATGGGACTCACGCCTGGGTTGATCGGGCCGCATTCAGTTGGGTCCGGTCCTACTGGACCAGGGTCGGGGTTGGTGACCGGTCTAGTCGGCTCTGTTATGGTGGGATTTGTCCCACCATTACATTCTATAGGGTTTTGTCCACCGAAACTGTCAGGAGGTATGTCTTGATAGGCTGGATTGTTGAAGTGAATGTCTCCATTCGTTCCCATCTCTACGTCAACCAGGTTCGTTGCTGATCCCAAAGCAGCAGATGTAAGCCTGGAGGAACAGAGTAACATTAGGGTTAATATTCAATAATGAGCAACTGTCATTATGTCGACGTATCATAGGTTTCACTATATAACCCGTTCGGGAGATTTTCTAAGACAAAGATGTAAACCATACGTTCTGCAGTTAAAGTACGAAACCCTGGCCCCATTCTCTGCCGAATGCTTTCTTTTTCCACACACCAAACCACACCTTCTAAGGATAATCGGTTATAGAGAGTGTTGCTTTCTAGACACGCAGTGTTGTCAGCTAGCTAGTGAAGCAGTTGCGTGCAAGATTGACAACATGCAGCACATGCAACGTCGGACAACAAGAGAAACATACGCGTACTTTCCCGTTTCCACCTTGATGGCGTGTATGGTCACGCCGATGAAGAAGACCCCGGCGGCGCTCGTCACGGTGACTAGTGCGATCTCCCACGTCTCCATTGCCGGGGCCTCGTTGTCTTTTGGTGTCTCCTCTGGTCCCTGGTCGCCCACCTGTTCCACTTGTATCCCGGTGCCCAAGGAAGCTTCTATAGCCAGCTGCAATGCAGGAAACAAAGGGGAAATGTTACATGTTGACAGTATTGCATACTAGCGCCATTTACCAATAACAATAAATGCTAGGCGAATCTAGTGATGGTAATCTTTTGGCATTTGATGTTTTAGGCTACCATTCGCAGGCGTATTTATCATACTCGATCACTATACAGCATGTAGCTTATATTACAAATGTAAATATGACGCTAGTGAAGCTTCTTCAGTCACTCTTTGTGCACAAACCTACCTGGTTGTCTAAGATTGCGGCTTCAAGATTCTCAGCGGGCACAACAGACGTGACGTTGTCGAATGGCGTTTCCACATACAGCTGGACATCAACACCGTCTGGTGTCTCGATAATTTCTCCGATGATCACGTCTTGTGGTCTAATATGTGCGAGAAGATTAAAAAAGCCATTTAAAACATCAATGCATTTCGAACGCTATCAGTAAGGATGCTACGAAGAATATACCAATAAATGAATATCTCTAGTAATCATTTCCTGGGAAGACATGTCTTTCTGTAATTTCACAATTGTTTAACACTTCGTTACTTTTCAGGCGTTTCAGTTACAGATATGTACCCTTTCATGTTCTCTTTGTAGATGTTGCATCTACATTATTAGTTAGCAAGTATATTGTACAGTCGTAAGATACGTAGACTAGTTACCTGAAAGGATGAGTAATGTTTTCGGGGAGTTGACAGGTGCTATTTTCGTGGGTACAGAACTCGTTCATTACGTCAGCAACGATGACTTGTAGTGCCGTGAAATTCACCTGAAACATTATTCAACACGAAATCAGAGATTTCAAACTGACGGAAAGTAGATATATAGTTTGCGTTAATGAATTACATCATACAATGCAACTACATCATGGTTTCATACAATTCTGCCGACTACATCCTTGAATCCAGAGCATACAGGGTCAAAACCCTTTCAATCAAGTGAAACCAATTCTCCGCCCACTTACTTCGGAACCCAAACATACAAACCTAGCATAAATTACTGTCACCCAAAACAATACCTCCGTCCAGGAAATAAATATGCACGTGGATGGCCAAGTTATCTTGCAAAGAAAGCGACTAACAGTTTTAGTTTTGTGCTTTTATCTAAGGACATACCGTTCCCTCAGTGGCCTCTTCCAAAGTGATGGTAACGCCACCTTGTTCCATCGGTTTAGGTGGAGTGGTAGGTTTTGGTGGAGTGGTAGGTTTAGGTGGAGTGGTAGGTTTAGGTGGTCGTGTAGGTTCGATTGTTGGTCGTGGTCTGTTTGTTACAATTTCTTCTGTTGTCCACACGTCCACATCGGTAACAGGTGACTGATCTTGAGTGACTGGGGAAGACGTCCAGATTTGCTCTGGAGTAACCGGCACTGGTACTGTTGCGTCTTGAAGAGAATGAGAAAAATGTAAGTGCGGGTAGTGATGATGAACATGTTGTAGTAAGTCAATGGACGTTTTTAGCAGAAAAGAGCAACTCATTGACAATCTGTTCATGGTAGCATTCATAGCAGGCAACCCGAGTTTGTTATCTTTGGTAACTTCGCGGACATATTCGTCGGAAGTCAGTCATCATAGAATGATGAAGAGCCTTGTGAAAGTACTGGCGGCCTACAAGGATCCATGGCCATGACAACCCTTTCCGTAATTAGGCAACTGAATTCTGTACGACCCACGCACGAATTCCCAAGAATGACCTCAGTTTGCAATCGTAAGACGTTCGTACAATCCCTAAGTTCGGGGATCGAAATCGTAAGCAGGTGATATATTTCTTACGTATACGTGCCTGTATTCCGATTGCCAAACTATTTGAGGCTTACTTGAATGGAAGGCCTGAATGTCCAAGTTGAAACCCGTTCCGCTGACGGTAGCGTCACTGTGGAAGACGATCCAGACCTGGGATGCTTCGGCGCTGACGATTGGTAGCACGGGTATGACGTTGCCGGTCAGGAAGGTCACGCATCCGGGGTCCGTACCCCATCCAATCAGAACGTAGTCGAGCTGCCACTCCAGGTCCAGGTGTGTGACGGTGATGTGGAGGATGAAGCCAGGCGGGGGGTTGATGATCCACATGCAGTCCTGGTCTGCGGGGTAAGGGCTGGGGTACAGCGGGGAGGACACTGCTCCGGCCGTGAAGTCATCGCGGATGTCTCCACACGTAGCTGAATGGAAAAAAGCGCACAACTTCAGGAAACCGTACATTGTACAAAATGTAAGATCTTTTTCATAATATCGTAGCTTTACGGAAATCCAAAATTGATCAAGATCAGATAGATCACGGATTATTTCGGCAAAAACTTAAACATGGCAAGCAACTGGATATGATTTTGGAAACAGACGTTTAGCAGGTAGCATCCACTACCTTTTATCTCACTGGTTAGATCTCGATATCAACTGGTAATATTACCTGTTAATTGATGCCATGAGAAATCATTTCGACCGATGTGAATTACTGACAAACGATTTGGGGTTTCGTTCTGTCTTCAGAAAGTGTGATTTATGCTGTAAATAGCAGATATACCTGTGCACTTGGATCCGGGAACGCAGTGGCAGCCATACTCTCCATTTTCGATGCTCCAGACCTGGCCGTTGTGACAAACTGCCGACTCACATACTATCTGATCCCGGCCCACACAGCGACACCTCTGTTGGTTTCCATCTCCCCATTCTTCTCCTTGCTGTAAGTAACCAGTTAAAATGTATTGAAGGTCTGAGGCTAAAGATTGATGGTCGTTTATCTTATTTCTTGCATGCTCGTCCCGTACATGTATATGAACGGCTATGTTGCGCAAATATGACGATGAAGGAAATCGTGTAAGCAAGATGTGATTTCAAACTTCTGGGAAGTATTTTTTGTTTTTTTATGACTTTCAAGTTTCCCCAATTTACTGTGCCTGACCTTTTCTCCTGTCACTTTGCCTGTCAACCTCCTCTCACCCACGGACTGTCAACCTACTACTCTTTGAAGTTTACTCCATTTCCGTGTGTCTGACACAACCGCTAATACCGTTCTCCACACATGTCACGGGGGAGGAGCAAAATGAGAAAGGGAAAACAACATCACAAGACGTGTTACGTACCGGATGGTAGCCGAAGGCGTCCGTGCAGCCACAGTCCTCGTACTGAACGCAGGTGTCCCCGCTGAGAATGTAGCCTTGGTCGCACGCGCAGCCTTCCACACAGGCCTGCGAGCACTGGCTGTTCAGGTTGGTGCAGGTAGCCGGGCAGGGAGAGGTGCAGTTGCTGTAGTGGCTGTTAGGACCGCAACTGACGGCTGAAGAGGGGAGGAAACAGAATTCATGTTACTTCAATGCAGTTTTCTGAATTTGTGACATGATTACCTTCGCCAAGAAGGTTATGTTTTCAGTAGCGTTTGTTTGTCTGTTTGTCTGTCTGTCTGTTTGTGAACAGCATAACTCAAGAAGCTTAATATGTATTGTCATGAAACTTGGTAGGTGGGTAGGTCTTGATGAGACCTAGAAATGATTAGATTCTGGGCCCCCTGGCGGCTTTTGTTGGTACTGCAGCAGAACTTCCGGTTTTGATATCTCGCGATCTGGACATGCTAGGGTGACGAATTTTGGTTGGTAGATAGCTCTTGAGGTGGGGAAGAAGTGACATGAGTTTGGGCCCCCCTAGCAGCTTGTTCTGGAACTGCAGGAGCGTTTCTTGAAAAATCTCCGAAGGTTGATAACTCAAGAACCGGTTGACGGATTGTCATGATTTTTGGTATGTAGGTAGCTGAAGTGATACTTGACATAATCAGATGACAATTATGCAAATCAGGAGTTAATTTGCATAATTAATGAGGACATTCTATAAATCTGCTTCGTTCGATTATAGGACTTTGAAACACTTGTGACATGTAATTGAGAACTAGAAAAACATCTGAGGATATAGATTATGTAAATGAAGACCTAATTTACATAATTAATGGAAAATTGTTATAATTTCATAGTTGTAATTGCTGGGAATTTCATACTTGCCGTATTTGGAAGTTAAGTGAAGGTGAACACCAATGAAGATAATTTATTCACATTATGAACTCATTTGCATAATTTATGAGGAAGTGCTAGAATAGCCTATTTTGTTAAGATAAGGCTGCCATTGGGTAGAGAATATGATCAACTGATGTAATCCATGCAAATGACGCTCTTATTTGCGAAATCAATTATTAAAATTGTATAATTCGTCAACCGCAAGGGTTAACATCATTTGGCGAAGGTATGAGATCGTGGAACTCTTGTTGATAATGTATCGCCGTCCAACTAGGGCAAATCCAAACGTAGCTAGTTGGTGTCTATGATAACATCAAACGTTGGCTAAGTCAGTTGAACAGGTAGAGATGAGCATTTTCTGTAAAATATCTCAAAGCTCCTTTACAGCAGTAATCATCGGAATGCACTTCGACTAAAACTGATTTTAAAAAGTTATGAAAACACCCCTTTTTCAAGTGGGGTAGCCCAAGCTTGTTGACATCACTGCCGCACATGCACATGGAGAATCGGTCTGAAAAATCGGCGGGAACTTCAAGTTTCATAGCCATGATCACCCTCCACGCACGCTCAACAGGGTACGGAGCAGCCTGATAGACCCAAGTACACACACGAACACGAAAAAGGCAAAGGTAAGCCGCGACTGTCTCTTTGAGGGGAACTCCGTGTATGTGAGAGACAATGGGGGAGGGGGGCGGTATATGTCACTGTGATAGATATCTATGAAATGAATGAATGAATCCCGTTCTCACGGCAGTCGGTGAAGTTACGTTCTTACAATCAGCATGTCAAAGTGATGTGACATTTCAAAAAGCACAGCACGAAAGTCTGCCAAGTTCAACGCGACTTCAAAGATAAGCAGTAAATGCCACCGTCACTGTCAATTCAAGGCCGCTGACAACAACATGTCATGTTTGTATAACGACGCCTGTCGTGCTTCTCATGTACTGTACTGCATTCACAAAAGATGGGGTATTAATGACGATGATAATGGGGCAACAAATGAGTTAAGTGGCCCACAATTTGCTTATGTTTATGTAAGAATTGCAAATCCCTACACAATAAAAGCCTCAGGGGTACATCTGCTACATATCACTACATGGTTAGGCAATCTGTAATAACCGTTCACTCATTAAATATGCTTCATCGAAAGTCAGGATCCGGAGACGCGCAGGCTTGTACATGTATCATTGTATGCGATATATGAAACTGTAGCTAAGTCACTGATACTAAGTGTGGGACTAGAGTGGGACAAATGGCCAATTTATACTGTCTAAAGACAATCCGTCGTTAATACAGTTGTGTACGATGTACATTTCGTTATTCTGCCATGTGGTGCATTTACACCTGGTGATGACTTTGTTACACTTACAAAGTTTTGGTGGGGCGATTTTTTCTTTAATTCATGGTTGAAGAAAGTCCATCAAATCAGATTGTATCAACACGTCGACGACCTGTTTGTATGTTTTGTTTACCGACCACAAAGCTACTGTTTATCTACTCAAACTTTTACTTTTATGGTCCTTCACTTCCAAGCAACCGTGGCGAAAATTTAGGTCACTCATGCATATATATAAACGCCTTTAATATGTAAAAAAAAATATCCAATGGAATTAAATGATCGCTGGTTCTTTCTGCCTCGGTAGAAGGGTATGGATGAAAATGTTCCGTTGTGTTACAGAAGACAATCTTGTCTTATCGGGACTAGGACGCATAACGGGGCACACATCCATTACAAGGTACGTCAACTTCTGTTACAAAACCAACTACGATACACATAAATATACTCTCTACTTTGGATATTCTAGATCTCTACCTTTTCTTTGCCACATACCGATCGTTTTTGAAATACACAGTGATCAAAGAATTCTAAGCTACTTAAGTTCTGCCCTAATCAGCAAAGTTTTCAAGATTTTACTGTACTCTAGACGACAGAAACTTACAAAATCGTCTCGAATAGACTCTAGCACATCGCTCACGAATATACTAGTATTCATTCTGTTCCTGCCTCGCGATTGAAGAAAATTATCCTCCATGGGGTCGGTTGGAGATAAAGGTTGTTTATTCTCAGCCGACACAGCGCTGCGTTTACTGCACACACGTACTAACATAGCACAACTCACCCGCGGCGCAAGGGGAAAACCTGGACACGGCGATAGCGAGAAGAAGCGGCAGTAGAAACGTCTCTAAGCGGGGAGCCATCCCGCAAGGTGCCCGACTTTTCGTCGTCGTTACGACGTCAGTTAAGTCCAGCTTTTTTTTAGTCTCCTAAACCACCTCCAACACAACCGATCCAAGTCCCGGGAGAAAGCACTTCTAAAGCCGCGCAGAGCAAGTGTCCTGGGCGTTGCCCCACTAAGGTGGCAGTTGACATGTGATAAATGTGCTTTCTAGAGCAAACATGGGCGGATCCTTAATAACGGGCCGACTCTGTATTTGCTGAACGTACAACAAAAGTGGGCAAGTGTTGACTTTGGGGCGTGCCTACACGTCACCGCCTAATTGTTGACATGGCGCTAAAACCGTCATTGTGTCTTCTAAAGAATGTGTGGTTTAGGGCGATACGCTGGGTCAATGAGCACGTGCTATCGTCTGCGTCAAGGACCGGCTATAAAAGGTTTTGTGCCGCAGAAATGACTCTTCTGCCCACACGTATAAATCAATCGTGTTAAAACGATGTGGGAAAAGCTCACGCCCTGAGAAGCGAAGAATGCGGTTTATCTTGCTGTAACCTGGGTTTGTCGATAGGGCAAAGGGCGTTTCTTTCACACGACAATGATTAGAAATAACTATGTGCTTGGGTAATTATTTTATGGCTTATCAATTCAACATTTCGTACCCGAACAACTTAGGACTGCATTTATAATGATAAGAATTGGCCCAAGTGGCCCCGAACAACTTAGGACCGCATTTATAATGATAGGAACTGCCCTAAGTGCTGGCCTTGAGATTGAAAGATAATGTCATATTTGTACAGCTTTCTAAGATGAACTGTGGCAAGAACAAGCCACAGTACTGCAGACCGTACCGCTCAACAGATAACATTTCACTTCACTTCTGCATACATTTTTTCTTATGGAAATGTATCAAGACCAACAGAAAAAAATGTACTTACGGCAGAAGGATTCGTTCCTCCAGGAGTCAACCGTGATTCCGAACGCGTGGCAGGCTGCGACGTAGGCCTCTACGTTCTCACAGAGACGCTCGACGTCGCCGTCGTACGCGCAGACGTCATAGACGCAGCTTTCGTAGAACTGAGTCGCGTTCACGACGCCGTGACAGGCCTGGAAGTCGTTCAGGATAATGCCGCACCACTGGTCGCCCTGGACGGTGGCTTCTAGTGCTGGTTCGCAGATAGGGTCGGTTGTTTCCACTTCCTCGGGGCAGCTGTAAAAGACACATCATAGATTAGAAAAAAAGACCAGAAATGCAATACATGTGTGTAAAGAGAAATTTTAACAATGATATTTACGGGGAACCCGCTCGATAAACCCCTAGGTTTCATGGGTTGTCCCGCACATTTCGTTGTACATAATTAATTTACATATTGATGTGTTTTAAGTACAAACTGACAGTAAAAAATAAACAAAATGTATACCATTGTATAGAAATTTATAGACGTATACCAGTTCCCACAGCACTTAGAATTATCTCTGTTATTTGGCATTACAACATAAGTACTTACGTGTCGTCCACCACCTTCCAGCTGTTTCCTAACTCAATCACGGTACTGGCCATGGTTCCATTGGGCTTCAACATGTCATCGGATACAACACCGTTGAAGTTGCCACACAGGCCCTGCGTAACGTTGCGGTACGCTGGCGGTACGACGACTTCTAAGCGATGGTTTCCGTCGAAGGACACCCTGAGGCCGAAGCTTGTGCTGAGCACGACGTTGGTTCCACTGAGCCTCACGCTGATGCCTTCTGTCAAGCTGACTGG
>NW_017804143.1:889962-962871 GCF_001625305.1 Branchiostoma belcheri
AACCGAGATCTTAACCTTGTCAAGTATAGGATAATCTGCAGGTGGCATATCACACTTGTCCTGAAATTCCTCCTTGGAGTAAGCCTTGCCATCTCCGAATACTGAATGAAACTGTCTGTTCAGTATGTCTGCTTGCTCTTTAGGGTCGGATACAAGACGACCTCCGTCCCTTAAGGCAGCGATGCCAACATTAGACGATTTCTGATGTTTTATATACGTCCAGAACTTCTTGTTTTATCCCCTGACCAGATTCGTCTTCTACAAAGATGCTATCCAGGTAGGACCAGTAAGCTCTTCGCAACTGCCGCTGCACTTCTCTACGGAGTTTCTTATACTGGTTCTTAAGATCTTGTGTTCCACGTTTACGCATCTTCTTGTAGATGCGATCCCTTCTCTTGATAAGGCGGTGGAGAGCTGGAGTTATCCAGGGCTTATTTTCCTTCATCCGGACCAGCTTATGGGGGATAAACTCTTGGACGGCTGTCTGAAGACTGTCTTTGAAGGTGGACCACAACTCTTCAGTTGTAGCAGTGTCTTTCATTAGCTCCATCCTGTCAGTTAGATCGGCCATAGACTTCCTGATACTATCCCAGTCTGCCTTCTTGTAGAGGGGTAGGAGTCTTGGATTCTGTTTCCTCTTCTGGGGGTGGACGATCACCTCACAGAAGACTGCGTCGTGGTCGGAAAGACCTGGTAAGACCTCTACTCGTGGGATCAACTGAGGGTTGTTTGTAACGACCAAATCCAGAATGTTCTCTCCCCTTGTTGGCATGTCCACCAGTTGCTCCAAGCCGTGATCACCAAGTATGTCGATGAACATATTATGAAGTCCAGGGTATCGGGGGTTCGGCTTCATCTGCATCGTTGTCCAATCCCAACAAGGTAAGTTCATATCCCCTCCAATCAAGAGGTGAGCGTTAGGGATCTGCGCTGCTTTGCTGACTGAGGCGTTAAAACCTTCTAGACTGGCTCGATCTGATACATCAGGCCTGTAATAGGCACAGACATACAGGGTCTTGCGACCTTGTAACTTCACCCTAACCCAAATTACCTCACAGTTATCCACCTGCAGCTCTGGTACATCACTGCTTTTGAGCGTTGTGCGTACTGCCACAATTACCCCCACCACCATTCTTGTTACGATCCCTACGATATGCCCTATATGTGTCCGGAAGTATCTCAGAATCATACACAGTAGCGTCTAACCAAGTCTCAGTGGCAATGATAATGTCAGGTCTCACACTGTCAATCATGTTCAGGATGTCCGCTTTCTTACCAGGTGATGACTGCAGGTTTAAGTTCACCAATCTAAGAGGCCTTTTCATTTGTTTATCCTGTTGATTTATTCTTGTTGGAGTAGATGAGTGAAGTGGGCGTTTCATTTGAAGCTCGGTAGGAGTCGAACAAGAATTTATGGAGGCATCTGAATGTGTCATCCCTGACTGTGATTCTTGCTCTACTCCATATAAGTCAAAAACTGTCTTACTGATCGGGTTCCCACAGATGGCACAGTGCCAGGAGAAGTTGTCTCCGAGATCCTCATGGTGCTGGTAAAGTTCTGTATCCATGCTCTGGCAGTGGGCATGAAACCACTGTCCACAGGTGTCACAAGCCAGTCCTCTGTCGTCCCAGCCCACTGTCCGGTCACAGGTTCCACACATCCAAGATGAGTGAGTCTGGGAGCCAACAGGAGCTCCGTGTACAGCTTCCTCGGGGCCTGGGTTGGGTTCTGGTGCGTAGGAATTACTTAGTAAAATGCTGGCAAGATACAAGAGGACAAGTCGTTGTCTACAGAAGCTTGGGAGGGTAGCAGACTTCCGGGTCGACGAACGAGTGATGGACTCCACTAAGGCACAGTATGAGACACCCATAATACGGAACAAAGTCTTGTCAGAGAAACTAACTGCGTCCAAGATCACATCCTCGGGTGAAGTTGCATCAGCTTTGAAGGTTTTGTAACTGAAGACGATGATAACGATCGC
Organism: Branchiostoma belcheri; assembly: GCF_001625305.1. Lineage (NCBI taxonomy): Eukaryota > Metazoa > Chordata > Leptocardii > Amphioxiformes > Branchiostomatidae > Branchiostoma > Branchiostoma belcheri. The sequence goes on from NW_017804143.1 coordinate 891,945, forward strand.
AGAGAGTGTAATGTTGGCTGAGAACATATTTCAAAAGCTTCACTGGGGTTTTTCCTCAAAAATAGTCTCTAATTAAGAAAATTCCATATACTAGATTCCAATTCAGGATGTCGCAGTCTTCTAGAGGTCACAAAACAAATAGTATAACAAAAGAAAAACGTCTATAAACTCAAAAATAAAGATCATCCGAGTGGGAGGGGGGCGTCATGCCTTGACATCCAGTCTACGATATCTCTCCCTAACTAATAAACAAAAATCAAAAATGGAAACAAAAAAGGACTCTAAACCCTATCTACTACTCATCTGATGCACATGATGGCCTCTGGAATCCTCCCCCGCTGAGGATTAGGATGGATTTAAATCCCCAGGGCTGGAGGATCCAAAAAGGCGGCCATCTTGGCTGGTGACCTCTGACCTCCCCGATGATTAATGATGATGATAATGGGGTCAACAAATGAGTTAAGTGGCCCACAATTTGCTTATGTTTATGTAAGAATTTAAAATCCCTAGACAATAAAAGCCTCAGGGGTACATCTGCTACATATCACTACATGATTAGGCAATCTGTAATAACCGTTCACCCATTAAATATGCTTCATCGAAAGTCAGGATCCGGAGACGCGCAGGCCTGTACATGTATCATTGTATGCGATATATGAAACATGTAGCTAAGTCACTGTTACTAAGTTTGGGACTGTAAAATGTCACAGAACGGGCCAAATGGCCAATTTATACTGTCTAAAGACAATCCGTCGTTAATACAGTCGTGTACATTTCGTTATTCTTCCATGTGGTGCATTTACACCTGGTGATGACTTTGTTACAATTACAAAGTTTTGGTGGGGCGATATAATATTTTTTCTTTAATTCATGGTTGAAGAAAGTCCATCAAATAGATTGTATCAACACGTCGACGACCTGTTTGTATGTTTTGTTTACCAACCACAATGCTACTGTTTATCTACTCAAACTTTTACTTTTATGGTCCCTTAACACTTCCAAGCAACCGTGGCGAAAATTTAGGTCACTCATGCATATATATAAAACGCCTTTAATATGTAAAAAAAATATCCAATGGAATTAAATAATTGCTGGTTCTCTCTGCCTCGGTAGAAGGGTATGGATGAAAATGTTGCGTTGTGTTACAGAAGACAATCTTGTCTAATCGGGACTAGGACGCATAACGGGGCACACATCCATAAGAAGGTACGTCAACTTCTGTTACAAAAGCAACTACGATACACATAAATATACTCTCTACTTTGGATACTCTAGATCTCCTACTTTTCTTTGCCACATACCGATCGTAGTTTGAAATACACAGTGATCAAAGAATTCTAAGCTACTTAAGTTCTGCACTAATCAGCAAAGTTTTCAAAGTTTTTACTGTACTCTAGACGACAGAGACTCTCAGCGGCACATCGCTCACGAATATACTAGTATTCATTCTGTTCCTGCCTCGCGATTGAAGAAAATTATCCTCCACGGGGTCGGTTGGAGATAAAGGTTGTTTATTCCCAGCCGACACAGCGCTGCGTTCACTGCACACACGTACTAACATAGCACAACTCACCCGCGGCGCAAGGGGAAAACCTGGAGACGGCGATAGCGAGAAGAAGCGGCAGTAGAAACGTCTCGAAGCGGGGAGCCATCCCGCACAGCGCCCGACTTTTCCTCGTCGTTACAACGTCAGTTACGTCCCGCTTTTTTAAGTCTCCTAAACCACAACCGATCCAAGTCCCGAGAGAAAGCACTTCTAAAGCCGCGGAGCAAGTGTCCTGGGCGTTGCCCCAGTAAGGGGGCAGTTGACATGTGATAAATGTTCTTTCTAGAGCAAACATGGGCGGATCCTTAATAACGGGCCGACTCTGTATTTGCTGAACGTACAACAAAAGTGGGCCTGTGTTGACTTTGGGGCGTGCCTACACGTCACCGCCTAATTGTTGACATGGCGCTAAAACCGTCATTGTGTCTTCTAAAGAATGTGTGGTTAAGGGCGATACGCTGGGTCAATGCGCACGTGTTAACTTCTGCGTCAAGGACCGGCTATAAAAGCCTTCGTGCCACAGAAATGACTCTTCTGCCCACACGTATAAATCAATCGTGTTAAAGCGATATGGGAAAGGCTCACGCCCTGAGAAGCGAAGAATGCGGTTTATCTTGAGGTGGCCTGGGTGTGTCGATAGGGCAAAGGGCGTTTCTTTCACACGGCAATGATTAGAAATAACTATGTGCTTGGGTCATTAGTTTATGGCTTATCAACTCAACATTTCGCACCCGAACAACTTAGGATCGCATTTATAATGATAGGAATTGCCCCAAGTGGCCCCGAACAACTTAGGACCGCATTTATAAAGATAGAAATTGCCCTAAGTGCTGGCCTTGAGATTGAAAGATAGTGTCATATTTGTACAGCTTTCTAAGATGAACTGTGGCAAGAACAAGACACAGTACTGTAGACCGTACCGCTCAACAGATAACATTTCACTTCACTTTTTTTTCTTATGGAAATGTATCAAGACCAATTCAACAGAAAATGTACTTACCGCAGAAGGATTCGTTCCTCCAAGAATCAACCGTGATTCCGAACGCGTGGCAGGCTGCGACGTAGGCCTCTACGTTCTCACAGAGCCGCTGGAGGTCGCCGTCGTACGCGCAGACGTCATAGACGCAGCTTTCGTAAAACTGAGTCGCGTTCACGACGCCGTGACAGGCCTGGAAGTCGTTCAGGATAATGCCGCACCACTGGTCGCCCTGGACGGTGGCTTCTAGTGCTGGTTCGCAGATAGGATCTGTTGTTTCTACTTCCTCGGGGCAGCTGTAAAAGACACATCATAGATTAGAAAAAAAAGACCAGAAATGCAATACATGTGTGTAAAGAGAAATTTTAACAATGATATTTACGGGGAACCCGCTCGATAAACCCCTAGGTTTCATGGGTTGTCCCGCACATTTCGTTGTACATAATTAATTTACATATTGATGTATTTTAAGTACAAACTGACAATAAAAAATAATAAAATGTATACCATTGTATAGAAATTTATAGACGTATACCAGTTCCCACAGCACTTAGAATTATCTCTGTTATTTGGCATTAAAACATAAGTACTTACGTGTCGTCCACCACCTTCCAGCTGTTTCCTAACTCAATCACGGTACTGGCCATGGTTCCATTGGGCTTCAACATGTCATCGGATACAACACCGTTGAAGTTGCCACACAGGCCCTGTGTAACGTTGCGGTACGCTGGTGGTACGACGACTTCTAAGCGATGGTTTCCGTCGAAGGACACCCTGAGGCCGAAGCTTGTGCTGAGCACGACGTTGGTTCCACTGAGCCTGACGCTGATGCCTTCTGTCAAGCTGACCGGTGGAGTGGCATGAAGACCGTCCAACTGCAGATGTCAAGAGAGGGACAAAACTTATTAAGTCCTGTGCATTATACTCAGTCTACTTGAACTCAATTGAAGTAAATATCATTGAATAACAATATGTGGAAAAGGGACAAAAATAGTGAAGCGCATTTACCGTCACAACTCTTGATTGTCCCAAGATCACAGTATGTCTGTAAATGGATATGCGTGCGCTGTCGGTGTAAGATACGCGATCGGAGCCTCTTCTGTCGTTGGTAGCCTGAATCTCAAAGGCTGGAAGTTGGTCGCTCTGTCGACTGGCCTTGCTGAGAATGTAGGTGCATGCACCCTGGTAATTCAAGTTCCTTCCGTCGAACGTTAAGTAGTGAGGATCGCCCCAGCTGACGCAGATACCTTCCTCGACTAAGGTTTCATCTTCTGAAAAACATAACACAAACAAAGCATGAAACTTTGTTTCCACTACTCTTGTGAAGTAATTCAACTATTTTAAGAAACAAATTGCAAAATATACAGAAAGGTCAATCAATAGGACAATATATACTCCTATATACCCACCAGTACAATTCCTGTCAGGCAAGCAATAACAATCCCAATGGCCGCCTTGCAAAGCCCAGAAGTATCCGTCATCACAGGTGACGTCTTGACAATAGATATCATCCCTTCCACGACAGGTGCACACCTGACCGTTCACCTCGCCCCATTCTTCTCCAGTCTGGCAAAATAGAGAAGGGTTAGGGCTGCTATAATGGCAAAATGGCAATATATGTGTGTGGAGAGAGAGAGAGAGAGATAGAAAGACAGAGAGATCTTCATTGTATCTATCTATCTCTTTCTCTCTATTAATATATATATAGAGAGAGAGAAGAGATGGATAGTTGCGATGTAGATATAGATCACTTGGCGTAGGGCGTAGAACAGTTGTAAAAGAACTGAAAAGCTTCGGCCACACCTCATCTGGGATACCATCCAGAGCCCAGGACAAAGAGAACTGGAGAACCTTTGTTGCTGCCGGTACTGGCATTATGGGCAGTAAGTAAGAAAGAAAGATAGAGATCGCTTTATTGATCAAATTGTACAATTCATATGTTAAGATACAAATTAAAATGTCCACGGTTTTAGACAACGAAAAAAAAACAGTTAAAATGTATGGACTTACCGGATGGTAGAAACCATCTTTAACACATCCGCACTGCTCGTATGGAACGCAGACTTCACCGCTGAGGACAAAGCCAAGATCACATTCACACGCCTCCTTACAAGGATGGTTGCACTGACTAGGTGCCGCCACGTCGGTGCAGGTAGCCGGGCAGGCACTTGCACAGGTGGTGTAGTGACTGTTCGCTGGACATGCCAAGGCTGAAGGATAAAGGGGAAAGATTCAAAATCAATCAAGCGACCCACTACCTAGGGATCCCTAAGGAAAGACAAACATCAAAGATAGAAAAGATCTCAAGTCCAAGCGTCAATTTTCTCCACTTACGACAGATTGTTGGTGTTCTCCATTCGCCCAAGTCTATTCCCAGTTCGGAGCATGTCTGAACGTAGGCCTCCAAATTCTGACAGAGTACTTCCAAACTGCCTTGGTACTCGCAGACGTCATAGACACAGGCATCATAGTAGACATCCGGGTCAACCACGCTGTGACAGTTCTGGAAGTCTTCCATGATCTTGCCACACCGTTGGTCGCTCTCGATGATGGTTTGTAGCCCTTGATCACAGTTAGGCGTGACAATTACAGCCTCGTCAGGGCAGCTGGAAGAAGACAAATGTCAAGTCAATTAATCAAGTCTTTAAACTCAGCTGCATGACACGTGCTTGGTGTAGGACGGCATTGTGTCCCGCAAAGAAAGACCTTGATACCCACCTTGTGTTGGTCTTCCAGCTGTTACCCCACTCGTTGGCATCGCCAGCCATGCTTCCGTCCTGCTTGAGCATATCATCGCTGTCGTCGCCATTGAAGTTGCCACAAATACCCTGTGTAGTGTTGAAGTAGGTTGGCGGTACGACGACTTCTAGGCGATGGTTTCCATCGAAGGACACCCTGAGTCCGAAGGTAGTGCTGAGCACGACGTTGGGTCCACTCAATTGTATGTTGATGCCTTGCGGTAGGTTGACCGGAGGAGTAACTTGCAGGCCGTTCAGCTGCAGGGACCAAGAGAGTTACAACACTTCACCTCAACAACTGACCAAGAAAGGCCTGCTAAGAACCAAACCTGTCCAAGAAAAAAACACACACAAAGAATTGTCAAAGGCGATGTGCAGGCGTACTTACCGTGACAATGCGCCCTTGTCCGAAGGTCACACTATGTTGATAGATGTTTATAAGTGCACTATCCGTGTAAGATACACGATCGGAGCCTCTTCTGTCGTTGGTAGCCTGAATCTCAAAGGCTGGAAGTTGGTCGCTCTGTCGACTGGCCTTGCTGAGAATGTAGGTGCATGCACCTTGGTAATTCAAGTTCTTTCCGTCAAAGGTGATGTAGTGAGGATCGCCCCAGCTAACGCAAATGGCTTCGACTGGGCCACGTTCTGTGGGGTAAGACGAAGGGAGATAGCAAGAGTTAGGCATCTCATCAACGTCGACAACAGAGAGGGGAAATGATGAAGGGTTTGGAAAGAAGTCTACAGGCCAAGTAGCACCCACCATCACAGTCCCTGTCAGGTATGCAGCGACAGTCCCACGTGCCCTCTTCCAAGTTCCAGAAGAAGCCATCGGGGCAGACCACTTGTTGGCAGCTGATATCATTCTGTCCACGACAGCTACAAGTCTGGCCGTTGGCGTCACTCCATTCAGCTCCCAACTACAAGGCAAACGCACATGTCACATGGCATCCTCAACTTGCCTACATTACACACCAGTCTAGTCGTGTAACTCCTACGCATTCCCCATCTACCGACTACTACCACAACAGAACATTTTCAAATGCAGATGTCGCTAAAGAGACCGGTCAGAGCATACTCGTTAGCAATCCATTCATGAGTAAAAAGAAGAAATTACAACTGACCGGGTAGTAGATGCCGTCCTTCAGACAACCACACTGCTCCTGTGGAACGCAGACTTCACCGCTGAGGACAAAGCCAAGATCACATTCACACGCCTCCTTACAAGGGCGGTTGCACTGACTAGGTGCCGCCACGTCGGTGCAGGTAGCCGGGCAGGCACTTGCACAGGTGGTGTAGTGACTGTTCACCGGACATGCCAAGGCTGAAGGATAGAGGGGAAAGATTCAAAATCAATCAAGCGACCCCTACCTAGGGAGGCCTAAGGAAAGACAAACGTCAAAGATACAAAAGATCTCAGGTCCAAGCGTCCATTTTTTCCTACTTACGACATATTGTTGGTGTTCTCCATTCGCCCAAGTCTATTCCCAGTTGGGAGCATGCTTGCACGTAGGCCTCCAAATTCTGGCAGAGCAGTTCCAAACTGCCTTGGTACTCGCAGACGTCGTAGACACAGGCCTCATAGTAGACACCCGGGTCAACCACGCTGTGGCAGCTCTGGAAGTCTTCCATGATCTTGCCACACCGTTGGTCGCTCTCGATGATGGTTTGTAGTCCTGGCTCACAGTTAGGCGCGACAATTACGACCTCGTCAGGACAGCTGGAAGAAGACAATTTTAAGACGTCAAGTCAATTAATCGAATCTTAAACTCAGCTGCATGACACGTGCTTGGTGTAAGACGGCATTGTGTCCCGCAAGGAAAGATCTTGATACCCACCTTGTGTTGGTCTTCCAGCTGTTACCCCACTCGTTGGCATCGCCAGCCATGCCTCCGTCCTGCTTGAGCATATCATCGCTGTCGTCGCCATTGAAGTTGCCACAAATACCCTGTGTAGTGTTGAAGTAGGTTGGCGGTACGACGACTTCTAGGCGATGGTTTCCATCGAAGGACACCCTGAGTCCGAAGGTAGTGCTGAGCACGACGTTGGGTCCACTCAATTGTATGTTGATGCCTTGCGGTAGGTTGACCGGAGGAGTAACTTGCAGGCCGTTCAGCTGCAGGGACCAAGAGAGAGGGACAAAACGTCACTTCAACAACTGACCAAGAAAGGCCTGCTAAGAACAAAACCTGTCCAAGAAAACACACACACAAAGAATTGTCAAAGGCGATGTGCAGGCGTACTTACCGTGACAATGCGCCCTTGTCCGAAGGTCACACTATGTTGATAGATGTTTATAAGTGCACTATCCGTGTAAGATACACGATCGGAGCCTCTTCTGTCGTTGGTAGCCTGAATCTCAAAGGCTGGAAGTTGGTCGCTCTGTCGACTGGCCTTGCTGAGAATGTAGGTGCATGCACCTTGGTAATTCAAGTTCTTTCCGTCAAAGGTGATGTAGTGAGGATCGCCCCAGCTAACGCAAATGGCTTCGACTGGGCCACGTTCTGTGGGGTAAGACGAAGGGAGATAGCAAGAGTTAGGCATCTCATCAACGTCGACAACAGAGAGGGGAAATGATGAAGGTTACAAGTTTGGAAAGAAGTCTACAGGCCAAGTAGCACCCACCATCACAGTCCCTGTCAGGTATGCAGCGACAGTCCCACGTGCCCTCTTCCAAGTTCCAGAAGAAGCCATCGGGGCAGACCACTTGTTGGCAGCTGATATCATTCTGTCCACGACAGCTACAAGTCTGGCCGTTGGCGTCACTCCATTCAGCTCCCAACTACAAGGCAAACGCACACGTCACATGGCATCCTCAACTTGCCTACATTACACACCAGTCTAGTCGTGTAACTCCTACGCATTCCAAATCTACCGACTACTACCACAACAGAACATTTTCAAATGCAGATGTCGCCAAAGAGACCGGTCAGAGCATACTCGTTAGCAATCCATTCATGAGTAAAAAGAAGAAATTACAACTGACCGGGTAGTAGATGCCGTCCTTCAGACAACCACACTGCTCCTGTGGAACGCAGACTTCACCGCTGAGGACAAAGCCAAGATCACATTCACACGCCTCCTTACAAGGGCGGTTGCACTGACTAGGTGCCGCCACGTCGGTGCAGGTAGCCGGGCAGGCACTTGCACAGGTGGTGTAGTGACTGTTCACCGGACATGCCAAGGCTGAAGGATAGAGGGGAAAGATTCAAAATCAATCAAGCGACCCCTACCTAGGGAGGCCTAAGGAAAGACAAACGTCAAAGACACAAAAGATCTCAGGTCCAAGCGTCCATTTTTTCCACTTACGACATATTGTTGGTGTTCTCCATTCGCCCAAGTCTATTCCCAGTTGGGAGCATGCTTGCACGTAGGCCTCCAAATTCTGGCAGAGCAGTTCCAAACTGCCTTGGTACTCGCAGACGTCGTAGACACAGGCCTCATAGTAGACACCCGGGTCAACCACGCTGTGGCAGCTCTGGAAGTCTTCCATGATCTTGCCACACCGTTGGTCGCTCTCGATGATGGTTTGTAGTCCTGGCTCACAGTTAGGCGCGACAATTACGACCTCGTCAGGACAGCTGGAAGAAGACAATTGTCAAGACGTCAAGTCGAGTCTTTAAACTCAGCTGCATGACACGTGCTTGGTGTAGGACGGCATTGTGCCCCGCAAAGAAAGACCTTGATACCCACCTTGTGTTGGTCTTCCAGCTGTTACCCCACTCGTTGGCATTGGCAGCCTCGGTTTCGTCCTGCTTGAGCATGTCGTCGNGATTCCAAATCAATCAAGCGACCCCTACCTAGGGAGGTCTAAGGAAAGACAAACGTCAAAGACACAAAAGATCTCAAGTCCAAGCGTCCATTTTCTCCACTTACGACAGATTGTTGGTGTTCTCCATTCGCCCAAGTCTATTCCCTGTTCGGAGCATGCTTGCACGTAGGCCTCCAAATTCTGGCAGAGCAGTTCCAAACTGCCTTGGTACTCGCAGACGTCGTAGACACAGGCATCATAGTAGACACCCGGGTCAACCACGCTGTGACAGTTCTGGAAGTCTTCCATGATCTTGCCACACCGTTGGTCGCTCTCGATAATGGTTTGTAGTCCTGGCTCACAGTCAGGAACGACAATTTCAACCTCGTCGGGGCAGCTGGAAGAAGACAATTGTCAAGACGTCAAGTCAATCAGTCAAGTCTTTAAACTCAGCTGCATGACACGTGCTTGGTGTAAGCATTCTGTCCCAAAATGAAAGACCTTGATACCCACCTTGTGTTGGTCTGCCAGCTGTTACCCCACTCGTTGGCATTGGCAGCCATGCTTCCGTCCTGCTTGAGCATGTCGTCGCTGTCGTCGCCATTGAAGTTGCCACAAATACCCTGTGTAGTGTTGAAGTAGGTTGGCGGTACGACGACTTCTAGGCGATGGTTTCCATCGAAGGACACCCTGAGTCCGAAGGTAGTGCTGAGCACGACGTTGGGTCCACTCAATTGTATGTTGATGCCTTGCGGCAGGTTGACCGGAGGAGTAACTTGCAGGCCGTTCAGCTGCAGGGACCAAGACAGAGGGACAAAACGTCACTTCAACAACTGACCAAGAAAGGCCTGCTAAGAACGAAACCTGTCCAAGAAAAACACACACACAAAGAATTGTCAAAGGCGATGTGCAGGCGTACTTACCGTGACAATGCGCCCTTGTCCGAAGGTCACACTATGTTGATAGATGTTTATAAGTGCACTATCCGTGTAAGATACACGATCGGAGCCTCTTCTGTCGTTGGTAGCATGAATCTCAAAGGCTGGAAGTTGGTCGCTCTGTCGACTGGCCTTGCTGAGAATGTAGGTGCATGCACCCTGGTAATTCAAGTTCTTTCCGTCGAAAGTGATGTAGTGAGGATCGCCCCAGCTAACGCAAATGGCTTCGACTGGGCCTCGTTCTGTGGGGTAAGACGAGGGGAGATAGCAAGAGTTAGGCATCTCATCAACGTCAACAACATAGAGGGTAAATGATGAAGGTTACAAGTTTTGCAAAGAAGTCTACAGGCCAAGTAGCACCCACCATCACAATCCCTGTCAGGTATGCAGCGACAGTCCCACGTGCCCTCTTCCAAGTTCCAGAAGAAGCCATCGGGGCAGACCACTTGTTGGCAGCTGATATCATTCTGTCCACGACAGCTACAAGTCTGGCCGTTGGCGTCACTCCATTCAGCTCCCAACTACAAGGCAAACGCACATGTCACATGGCATCCTCAACTTGCCTACATTACTCACCAGTCTAGCCGTCTAACTCCTACGCATTGAGCAATCTATCGACTTCTACCACAACAGAACGTTTCAAAATGCAGATGTCGCTCAAGAGACCGGTCAGAGCATACTCGTTAACAATCCATTCATGAATAAAGAAGAAATGACAACTGACCGGATAGTAGATGCCGTCCTTCAGACAACCACACTGCTCCTGTGGAACGCAGACTTCGCCGCTGAGGACAAAGCCAAGATCACATTCACACGCCTCCTTACAAGGATGGTTGCACTGACTAGGTGCCGCCACGTCGGTGCAGGTAGCCGGGCAGGCACTTGCACAGGTGGTGTAGTGACTGTTCGCTGGACATGCCAAGGCTGAAGGATAGAGGGGAAAGATTCCAAATCAATCAAGCGACCCCTACCTAGGGAGGTCTAAGGAAAGACAAACGTCAAAGACACAAAAGATCTCAAGTCCAAGCGTCCATTTTCTCCACTTACGACAGATTGTTGGTGTTCTCCATTCGCCCAAGTCTATTCCCAGTGCGGCGCATGCTTGCACGTAGGCCTCCAAATTCTGGCAGAGCAGTTCCAAACTGCCTTGGTACTCGCAGACGTCGAAGACACAGGCATCATAGTAGACACCCGGGTCAACCACGCTGTGACAGTTCTGGAAGTCTTCCATGATCTTGCCACACCGTTGGTCGCTCTCGATGATGGCTTGTAGTCCTGGCTCACAGTCAGGAACGACAATTTCAACCTCGTCGGGGCAGCTGGAAGAAGACAATTGTCAAGACGTCAAGTCAATCAGTCAAGTCTTTAAACTCAGCTGCATTTATGACACGTGCTTGGTGTAAGACGGCATTCTGTCCCAAAATGAAAGACCTTGATACCCACCTTGTGTTGGTCTGCCAGCTGTTACCCCACTCGTTGGCATTGGCAGCCATGCTTCCGTCCTGCTTGAGCATGTCGTCGCTGTCGTCGCCATTGAAGTTGCCACAAATACCCTGTGTAGTGTTGAAGTAGGTTGGCGGTACGACGACTTCTAGGCGATGGTTTCCATCGAAGGACACCCTGAGTCCGAAGGTAGTGCTGAGCACGACGTTGGGTCCACTCAATTGTATGTTGATGCCTTGCGGCAGGTTGACCGGAGGAGTAACTTGCAGGCCGTTCAGCTGCAGGGACCAAGAGAGAGGGACAAAACGTCACTTCAACAACTGACCAAGAAAGGCCTGCTAAGAACGAAACCTGTCCAAGAAAAACACACACACAAAGAATTGTCAAAGGCGATGTGCAGGCGTACTTACCGTGACAATGCGCCCTTGTCCGAAGGTCACACTATGTTGATAGATGTTTATAAGTGCACTATCCGTGTAAGATACACGATCGGAGCCTCTTCTGTCGTTTGTAGCCTGAATCTCAAAGGCTGGAAGTTGGTCGCTCTGTCGACTGGCCTTGCTGAGAATGTAGGTGCATGCACCCTGGTAATTCAAGTTCTTTCCGTCGAAAGTGATGTAGTGAGGATCACCCCAGCTAACGCAAATAGCTTCGACTGGGCCACTTTCTGTTAGGTGAGACAAATGGAGATAGCAAGAGTTAGGCATCCCATCAACAGTTACCTACATGTATAACGGAAAGGGTGCTAGTTTTAGATGTGAACTTATTCAAAGAAGTATGACTTAGGCACCCACCGTCACAATTAGTATTGGGTGGGCAGCGACAGTCCCACGTGCCCTCTTCCAAGTTCCAGATGAAACCATCGGGGCAGACCACTTGTTGACAGGAGATATCATTTTGTCCACGACAGCTACAAGTCTGGCCGTTGGCCTCGCCCCATTCAGCGCCCAACTGTAAGAACATTATGTCGGTATGAGGAATCACGGAACACTTTCTCTTAATCTTAATTCTCTCTTGCTCTCTAGCGTAACATACCAGCCTCGCGGACACGTGTCGCGTCGGTAGCTGGCTACATTGCAACAACATTACACCCACCTACGTCAAGCTTTAGGTTATATGTTTAACTCTGTCTCCTCGTGTGATAGCGCCCCCACCAAACTTTGTTGAAGCGATATCCCCTATAAGATAGTTTTAAGAAAAAGCCTTTCAAAACCTCCATTATTCATTGATTGATTTGTGACTTAAAGGCACGACTATTTCTTGTCCTCGTCTGAGCTGGATAAGAGTTAAAACATTAAGCAGTTTTTAGTCAATTTGTACATCATGGTCTATACATTTTTCTCCTATATTCTACTGACACCCACCGTACGTACATTCCTGCAAGTCTAACTTAACAGATTTGGCTCACTTACCGGATAGTAGATTCCGTCTTTCACGCACCCACACTGTTCCTGTGGAACGCAGACTTCACCGCTGAGAACAAAGCCAAGATCACATTCACACGCCTCCTTACAAGGATGGTTGCACTGACTAGGTGCCGCCACGTCGGTGCAGGTAGCCGGGCAGGCACTTGCACAGGTGGTGTAGTGACTGTTCACTGGACACGATAGAGCTGGTGGATAAAGCAGAGGACATTTTTAGCAAACAAGCTCTAGCTATGATGTCTTATGACGTTTACAACATGCTGACATATAAAGTTTCAACCTTCGGTGCCAACTTCTTATTACTTACGACATATTGTCGGTGTTCTCCAAACGCCCAGGTCTATTCCATGTTCAGAGCATGCTTGCACGTAGGCCTCCAAATTCTGGCAGAGGAACTCCAGGCTGCCTTGGTACTCGCAGACGTCGTAGACACATGCTGAGTAGTAGGCAGCCGGGTCAACGGCACTGTGACAGGCCTGAAAATCTTCCAAGATCTTGCCACACCATTCGTCGCTCTCGATTATAACTTTCAATCCCTCAGTACAGACTGCTACAGGGTCGACGGTACCAACTTCGTCAGGGCAGCTGTGTCGCAATTAAGGAAAAGTTAATCAGTCCAAATGCGCGGATTTACGTTTTGAAATGAAATATCACTTTCCTAAAAGGCTATCCTATGTATTCGTCTTCCTGGAAAGACATTGGCTGGTAATATACTGTTTTTTCAGCTGTATTTCAACTCATAACAAACGTGTTCTCACCTAAAATTTCCGTCGGTAATACTTTAATACCCACCTCGTATCTACATTCCAGCTATTGCCCCACTCCACAGCACTAGAAGCCATGCTTCCATTTGACAAAAGCATGTCATCGGTGTCGTCGCCGTTGAAGTTGCCACAGATGCCCTGCGTTATGTTAGAGTAGGCTGGTGGTACAACGATTTCTAGGCGAGTATTTCCGTCGAAGGACACCCTGAGTCCAAAGGTAGTGCTGAGCACGACGTTAGGTCCGCTGAACTGCACGTTGATGCCTTCCGGCAGATTGACCGGGGGAGTCACCCGCATGCCGTTCAGCTGCAGAGATATAGGTAAAGACAAACTTTTAGTTTAGCAGCTCATCTGCAAGAACCTAGAAACATAACGCTTCAAAGATAACACAAGTACCAACGGCGATGTGCAGGCGTACTTACGGTCACAACGCGCCCTTGTGCCAGGGTCACTGTATGCTGATAGATGTTAATAATTGCGCTGTCTGTACAAGAGACACGATTGGAGCCCTTTCTGTCGTTGGTTCCCTGAATCTCAAAGGCTGGAAGTTGGTCGCTCTGTCGACTGGCCTTGCTGAGAATGTAGGTGCATGCACCCTGGTAATTCAAGTTCTTTCCGTCAAAGGTGATGTAGTGAGGATCGCCCCAGCTGACGCAGACCCCTTCCAATTCTGGGTTAGTACCTGGTTAAGATAAAATTCCAGAGGTTTCGCAAAACAAGCCAAAACAAAGCCATGAACGATTCTCTTTGTTGGAAGCTTGTATAAAGATCGTAAGAAGAAAACATGTCATACTCATAGTTGTAACTAGCCACAGTCAAAAAGTCGTGAATGCCTTTTACAAACGTTTAATTTTACCTTCGCAGATCGTTTCCAGTTGGCAGTGGCAGCCCCACTGGCCATCTACTAAACTCCATGTGAAGCCGTTGTTACATTCAACGTCCCTGCATGTGCTATTGTTGTCTCCACGGCAGGTGCATCGCTGGCCATTTTCTAGACCCCACTCTTCGTTTAGCTGTAGGACAGGATTGTTTCATTGAAATTGATATTGCACGGTTGCTTATTGGAACTGTTGTCTAGTTGGAAAGCAAATGTCAACGTTAATCATCACTAGAAGGACTAATCCACAGACTACGAAACGTGATTTGATAATAGATTTCTAGAATTGAAAATGACTAGTGCATACATATGAGGATTCAATCTTTTTATCGATTTACATAATAATTTTAGGATGGAAAAAACTATGGAAGCAAGCACAAAAGTGTCCAATAATCTCAAAACAAAGACACACCGCGTAGTAGATTCCATCTATTAGACAACCACACTGCTCCTGTGGAACGCAGACTTCACCGCTGAGGACAAAGCCAAGATCACATTCACACGCCTCCTTACAAGGATGGTTGCACTGACTAGGTGCCGCCACGTCGGTGCAGGTAGCCGGGCAGGCACTTGCACAGGTGGTGTAGTGACTGTTCGCTGGACACGATAGCGCTGAGGGATAAAGCGGACGGCATGGTAATCAACAAATATACAGAACAGTGATTCCATAACAGACAGGTCAAGTCAATGATGCATTGTAGAAAAACCTCAAACCTTCATCTAAACCTCTTACATGCATTACTTACGACATATCGTTGGTGTTCTCCAGTCGCCCAAGTCTATTCCCTGCGATGCACAAGCTTGCACGTAAGCCTCTATGTTTTGGCAGAGAAGTTCCAAACTGCCTTGGTACTCGCAGACGTCGTAGATACAGGCTTCATAATAGGGACCCGGGTCAACCAAGCTGTGACAGTTCTGGAAGTCTTCCATGATTTTGCCACACCGTTCGTCGCTCTCTATGATGGTTTGTAGCCCGGGCTCACAGCTAGGGTCCACCGGACCTACTTGGTCAGGGCAGCTGTGAAAAAAAACAAGAGGTTTATTGCCTATCTTAATGCCATGAAATCAGTCATAATGATTCGTGTGTCGTTCAATGACATCGATCTATTTTACTTTCTTAATCATGTGCTCCTCCTTCTAAAACAGGTACTGCAGAAAAGCCTTGATGCCCACCTTGTGTTCGTCTTCCAACTGTTTCCCAACTGGACAGCATTGGCAGCCATGTTTCCATCTGGCATCGTCAAGTCATCGCTCTTATCATCGTTGAAGTTGCCACAAATACCCTGTGTAGTGTTGAAGTAGGTTGGCGGTACGACGACTTCTAGGCGATGGTTTCCATCGAAGGACACCCTGAGTCCGAAGGTAGTGCTGAGCACGACGTTGGGTCCACTCAATTGTATGTTGATGCCTTCCACCAAGTCTATTGGAAGAGTAGCCTGCAGGCCGTTCAGCTGAAGAGACCAAGATCTTCCGTTAGCTATGTCAAGCATGGTGCCCTGTATGCAATACCATATGAATCACTAGGCTCTTCTATCTTTCAAGGAGCAACGCTAAGGAAGGGTAGCCTGGGTACCATCCCCAGTAGTATATTCGCAAACTCTATAACCAGTTATAGAGTTTGCGAGTATACTACTGGGGATGGTACCCAGGCTAAAGGAAGGGGACAATGATCTAGAGAACTTACCGTGACAATGCGCCCTTGTCCGAAGGTCACACTATGTTGATAGATGTGTATAAGTGCACTATCCGTGTAAGATACACGATCGGAGCCTCTTCTGTCGTTGGTAGCCTGAATCTCAAAGGCTGGAAGTTGGTCGCTCTGTCGACTGGCCTTGCTGAGAATGTAGGTGCATGCACCCATGTAATTCAGGCTCTTTCCGTCAAAGGTGATGTAGTGAGGATCGCCCCAGCTAACGCAGATGCCTTCTACTTCTGGTGTGGTTCCTTGTAGAAATGCAAATAATCGTTTTATGCATAAATAATGATTACGTTTTACGATTATATTTTATTGTATTAGTGAATGTTGCATATGCAAGGATTTGTAGGAGCTGACCAATTTGTAGTTGTTAGATGGCTCATAAATATTGATAATTATTGTTATCATATTTTTCAGGAATGGGACTGAATTGCAAGATCCATTACATCCCATGCTCCCTATCAGAACTTATACAACCAGCAAACGTCTAGTAGACAAGTGCTTCTGCCTACCTTCACAGTTGTTGTCCAACTGGCAGTGGCAATCCCACACGCCGTCCACCAAGCTCCAAGCGAAGCCGTCGTTGCACTCCACCGCCCTGCAGGTGATGTTATTCTGGCTGTGACAGGTGCACCGCTGTCCGTTGTCTACACCCCATTCCTCATTCAGCTGTAGGACAGGTTTGCACAACGGTGAATAGTTTCATCAGGTTGGTAACTAACTGAGTAAAGAGACTGTTTTTACACAGCCAAGCCTTTTATTCAGCCGACGTTTCGGTGACCGTCTGTCACCTTCCTCAAGGCAATTCTGACTGGTTCATATTGCACTACAGCATGCATTTATAGCAACGAGACCTGTGCTGCAGTGCAATGTCAGACGGTCACCGAAACGTCGGATGAATAAAAGACTTGGTTGTGTAAAAATACTCAGGTTTCCACAACGTTGGACAGGTTTACACAAATTGGATGAATAGAATAGGAAGAGACAAGAAATTGGTCAGTGTTTAAGGAGGCCGACATACCGCGTGGTAGATGCCATCCGTGAGACAGCCGCACTGGTCCTCCGGAATACAGTCCTGACCGCTCAGAACGAAGCCCTGGTCGCACTGGCAGCCCTCCACACACGGCTCGTCACAGCTGTCCGCGGCGGTCAGGTCTGTGCACACTGCCGGGCACGAGCTGCCGCAGGCCGTGTAATGCTGATGGACTCCGCACGATGTAGCTGGAGAACGACATGATTAAAAAACGTTTAGTAGCATTGCAAATACATGCCCGAGGGCTTATTGCAGGTACAAACAATATGTATGGAAAAGAAAATACAATGGTACGAGCGACCTCGTCTAACATTATACAACATTCTACAAAATACACAACAACAGCATATCACTGCATGAAAAATGTATTTTTGTTACCATAAACGTCAGGTTATACTAGTAATAATAGTAGATACTACATAGTCCTTTTGTACTTACGGCATAATGTCTGAGTTCTCCAGTCGTCCAGTTCTACCTCATTAGCCAGGCAGGCCGCCGCGTACGCCTCTAGGCTTTGACACAGGACGTCCAAGCTGCCTTGGTACTCACAGACGTCGTAGACACAGGCGTCGAAGTAAGGAGTCGGGTCCACCACGCCGTTACAAGACTGGAACGTTTCTCTGATCACGCCGCACCAGTTGTCGCTCTCCACCACAGCCTGTAGTCCCGGCTCGCAGTTTGGTTCGGGATTTACTGGTTCCACTGCAGCAGGACAGCTATTGAGAAGAAAAGCGGCCTTTGGTCACATTTCATAAGAGTGCAAGTAGTTACGTACTGGTATTTCAATCATTTTGTCTACGGTTCCATGCGAGGTAATTTTAAGGTCGATATTGTAAAGTTGATGATGTTTTGATTCAATTACAAGTCTAAAAATACACCTTGTGAAATCATCACAATTCAGTCTCATTGACAGAGATAAAACCCAACAATGATTATATCAAAAGTAGCATTAGCATTACCTGTTATCATTTTTACTGTTTATCAATTTATCATGTTCTTGCAATTAGCCCTTGGGCATGGATTTGCAATAAACTTTGATACTTTCATTTACTGCTAAGATAGATCATAACGCCTAGGTTTGAATGTACCTTCCGTCGAGATCAATTTCCCAGCTGTTTCCAAACTCGGTGTGGGTCGAGGCCGTGGTGCCGTCCGGCATTTTCAGGTCGTCCTGTGGATCGTTGTTGAAGTTTCCGCACAGTCCTTGGACGTTGTCGGTGTACGCTGGCGGCACGATGACTTCCAGGCGGTGGTTGCCGTTGTAAGCCACTCGCAGGCCGAATGCCGTTCGGAGGACGACGTTCCTGCCGCTAAGGCGCACGCTGACGCCCTCCGCTAGTTGGAGGGGAAGGGTGACCTGCACCTCATCAAGCTGGGAACATAAAATTCGGTGTAAGCTTTTGGATGGAAAGACAAGAGGGGTTACCGTGTCCAAAACCGTGCCAATCTAGTTGTGTGAATATGTTGTTACAGTTAGGATGAGGCACGATTCTGGCCATATAGTCTCCGCGTATCCAAGAACGTAAACTTGCGCCAGGCACGGTTCTGGACACCCGTGGACTATCCAAAACCATGAAGTGAGCGCGGTTCTGGATGAAGCGCGGTTCTGGATACAATATTTATGTTCCACTTGGTTATAACTTGTAAGCATTATGAATGTGATGAGTGTGGCGTCACAACGTCTTGCCATTACATGTTGGAATAAAAAAAAATAGATAAAACTGTGGTAGTCAATACAACAGCCTTACCATCACCACTCTGCCTAGTCCCAACGTTATAACGTGCTGGTAGATCTCAACCTGCGCCCCGGCCGTGTAGGACACGAGGTCCGACCCTCTGTGCTCGTTGGTGGCCAGGATTCGGAAGGCCGGTCTCTCGGAATCTCGTTCTGTTGCCTGGACGAGATTGTACGTGCAGCCGCCTTGGAAGTTGACGTAGGTGCCGTCGAACGTGATGTAGTGTGGGTCTCCCCAGCTGATGCATACCGCAGAAGGCCCTAGGACTGCACACACAACAGCCATCGTTATATACAATCGTGAAAGTTCATC
Organism: Branchiostoma belcheri; assembly: GCF_001625305.1. NCBI lineage: Eukaryota > Metazoa > Chordata > Leptocardii > Amphioxiformes > Branchiostomatidae > Branchiostoma > Branchiostoma belcheri. Next base: position 911,176 of record NW_017804143.1, read on the forward strand.
TGTATCGGTAGTTTCATGTTGAAAGTTAAAACTTTTGTTCCAGCACAAAAGGTAAATGTTCTCATGTAGAGCTTTTGTCCAATCACTCTGGTCTTCCAGACACCGACCCAGTGAGTCAAGTCCCGTGGCTTCTCTGATGTGTGATGTCAACACTGCGTCAACCATATTCCCTTCTCATTCCTCTAAGCTTATAATGTATCTTCCCCATTGTTACCGACATATTCATCGTGGCTGTCATTCATATCTTAATGAATCATAATGATATCATAATGAATTAGGTTTTAAAGAAATGGATTCTGAATTGAACGGAACATAGCTGACGAAGGAAAGGGGAAAGGGGATATCTGAAATTTGTTTCTGACTTGTTTCTAAGCATACCTTACATACATCTGTTGTTATTTAAGAACTTTTGCAGACGCAGAGAGAAATAACCTACTTTCTTCGCAGTTGACTCCTGTGTAGGTGGGCGGACACACGCACATGTAGTCCTCCTCCACCTCGGTACAGTTCCCTCCGTTCAAACAGGGGTCAGACTCGCAAGGCGTGGTGCCGTTAACTATGGAGAAATCGTCATAACGATCATCAAAATGTCTCCAGATTAGTAGTAGTCGAAGGTGTCTGTAAATGGCTGTGTGATGCGTCTAGTGTGTAGGGTGTTTCCAGATTAGCACTAAAAACAATAGTTTGATTGTATCGCATATGTATAAACATGCAGTGGTAGGTAATCGCTTGTGTCCGATTGCAAAAGTGTGTTTTAATTAATCTAAATACATATTGTGATAAGTTCAAGTTAATTTAAATATACAAAAATGGCATACATGCTGCAAAGTTGAGACAAGACCTTATGTTAATCATAACCGTGTCTTAAGGTATTTTTCTACGACTGTCGGGACAAGCATCTTATAATATTATGGTGTAATTCAGAAATTTCATTGTAATAATTTGCGAACGTACGCAGTTGACAGTTGTCGCCGATCCAACCCTCTGCGCATGCGCACGTGTAGTTGTTGAAGAGGTCTATACACGTGCCGTTGTTCAGGCAGGGGTCGCTCGCACACTCATTGGTCTCTGTGGAAATATGATAATTTCAAAGCATTTAAAGGTCATCATGAAAGTTCATCTGTGTTGGTAGTAATCATAGTAAAACATTGAACTTTATTCCAACACACCGTTTACAGAGATCAAATTTTCAGCGACCACTGTCGCCTTCATCAGGATAATTAATGACCAATCACTTCATGAAGGCGACAGTGGTCGCTGAAAATTTGATCTCTGTAAACTGTGTGTTGGAATAAAGTTCAAAGTTTTACTAGCATTTAAAGATCGTCGTACGAACGCTAAAGCCCTTGTCACACATGTACATTCACGAACTTACGGTGCCACGAATTCGTTCCCGAACACGTTGGCCGGTGTTCGGGAGCACTCTAACCAGATTCAGGTCACACCTGCCTTCTGTATATGCCTCAAAACGAATTTGAGTTAAATTGCAGCCAAATTCACAAACATTTTGCATCTGTCTGAATTTTGTTGATATTTACAAAGATTTTAATATGTACAGGCAAGGTCATAAATTGCCAAGTTTTGAGACTAAAATTCACTTTATCATAAAGACTTTTTTTTCAATCTAGGGGATACCGTTTCGCTCTTATAAAACCAAGGACATTATACAGACGTATATAATGTCCTTGATAAAACGAAATGTGTCTATCTTACCATTTTCGCAGAATCGTCCCTCCCATCCTGCAGTGCAGTTGCAGAAGAAGTCGTTGACCAGGTCCACACAGCCGCCCTGGTTCTGACAGGTAACGTTCTCACACTCATCGATATCTAGAAAAACAAACAAGAAGAAAAACAGAGATTTCAGATTTTTAGGAAGTATACAGCCCTAGGCTTTTGAATCCCTCATGTCGTCCATGTCTAACTTCTGCTTCTGGAAACCTTTTCTGTCCGAACAATTGCAAACATACACATACCTACAGCTCAGTCACCAAAAACAATGTAATGAAAGCAATGCCATTTTTAAACGAACGCTTGTATCAGTCAGTATCTTGTACAATTGTAGACAAAACTTTATCCCTATAATCAAGAATAAAATAATGGGAAGCATGGCATTATTACAGCATCATAAAATTATTTAATGATTACAGGGTCTTCTCTTTAGCATGTCGTATTACATGTAAATTTGATAGAACTACGTTACGTGTGGACAGTCGCATCTTAGCGTACTGCTGTTAAAGAGTGGGATTTAAGCTTGTTTCTCTATGTCTTGTTTAGCCTTCATTCTCACCTATTTCACAGTTGACTCCAGTGAATCCTGGTGCACAGGTACACTGGTAAAAATCAACTCCCACTTCGTGAGAACACACGCCGCCATTCTGACAAGGATCGCTGGCACACTCGTCCACGTCTGGAATAAAATAAGGCATTTTTATTAATCACTTGGACTGGACCTAAGATGAGAACATTGGTTACGATAGCCCTAGGAGAGACGTTTTCAGTAGAAGCGTAAAGTAAACCGGTCACATTGGAATCACATAGCGTTCAGACGCAAATCGCGATCCGGCGAAACCGGTTTGAAACTACCTCCCGATGTGGTTTGGGATCGAGGCGCTTTCAATGCGATTTGGAGCGTTCAGATGGGGCCGCTTGAATCCGGCTTCGGTGGAAACTGGATCGAAAGCGCTTACAGCGTATTTGTGTGAATGGGGCCTTTATCATAGTGTAAATGGGGCCCTAGATCCTTGTGGGGTTGGTTTTGTTACAGCCTGCTCGAAAATGCTATACGGCATCAAAATCGTGGCCGTGCTGTGAGGCGCACTAGTAATTGAGCTCGACTCACCGATTTCACACCTCGTTCCTTGCCATCCAGGTGGGCATTGACAGGTGTACGTGTAGGTGATGAGGTCAGACATACACGTGCCTCCGTTAGTACAGGGAGAGCTGTAGCACACGTCGAGGTCTGGAGAATGGGGACGATAAACAATAAAAGTTATCTCACAGAACACATCCCAATGGACGTCCATATGCGAACCAAAAGCATACCACCTATAACTTGCAATTACAAGACCTTCCTTGTAGTAGGTCTCTGGCAAACAGACACAGATCTGTTTAAAATGCATCCAATGCAATTTCAGGGTGGCCAAACGGGGCCTATCCCATAGAATATTGATATCTGGAGAGAAAAATGTGATGTTGATAACGGAAAGAGGTTGATTGCTTCGTATCGTAGGCTGGTTCTAGATATTGTTAAATCCGCAGTACCCATTAAATGAAGAGAAACCTCACGCAGCTGGTTTCTGGGCTATTTCAAAATACTTTAAGTATGAAATGATGACGAAAACGTGATAAGATCTGGCAGTAAATTTCTGTATTAGACAGATTTTCTCAACCTGAATATTTTTGTTTTGCCGCCTTGAAGTTGTATTTGGCTGCCAATAATACAATTTGACGCTGCAGCTGTCAGTGAAGTTCTTCTATCAGCATTTTATGCAGAAATATAAAAAGCGATCACCTGATTGCAGGTACTGTGAACATTTCTGTTTTATAACATTGCTTTTTACGTACCTGCTCTGTATACTAGTTGGAATCCCGACATTTCCACGTTCCTGTCTGAGTACAGGTTCAGCCACATCTGCCTAGTGTCCACCCTCTGCGCCGGCGGGGTGCTGTTTCCACAGAAGACGCCGATCGTGTTCTGGAAAGGGACGAGTCCCTCTCCTATCTCCAGGGCATCCTTACACGCAGATGTCCCGTCATTGTCCTCGTTGATTTCCAAGTGAAATTCACCAAGAAAAGTGATATCTATGCCTGAAATGGCACCCAAAAATCAAGATGACAGTGGTTTTTTTTTGCACCATCAATGTATTCTCTAGCTGATTACACCTTTTGTAGAAGTATACTATACATTAATATATAATGAGATTTAATATTTTCTTCGCCCTCTTCCTCTCGTTAACTGTCGGTCCCTTCTCCTTCCTTCTTCTTTCGGTCTGTCTCATCTATATCCATCTACATCCATATCCCTCTGCCAGTCTCTCTATCTGTACCTTCCCCTTACGTTTCTGTATCTGTATCGTTATAGCCGTATAACCAAATTCGGCGTAACACAACAGCTTAAGTTTCCATACGTACCTGTAGCGCCCTCTACATTGACGCACCATGTGTAGTCTGTTCTTGGTGGGTAGTCGCTAGGGTACCCCGGCGAGGTTATCCGGCCTGCCGGGGTCCTACGTGTCTCATCGCATTGTGTACTTCCAGAACCTACAAAAACAAACGAAAACAATGTCTTTTGAATCAGTAGATTAATTTGCATTGAGGATGGATTTTTGTAGCAACATATTAGTCACGAGTTTGTCAGATACTGTATGTTTAACCTAAACTTTCCACGTCAGGCTGCAATACCTGGAATTCGTTGTGGGAATGCCTAGGCCAGGGCCTCTTAGAGTGGTGCTACACTGGTGTCCAGCTAATCTCCAAGCAGATCTTTTATAATATCTAAGCAGATCTTTTGGTGGCTGCAAATACCAGAATCAAATTGGCAAGGCTGTATCCATTTGCCAGACAGAAGGCGAAATGGTAATTGTCTGGCCAATGGGTACTGCCTGGAAAATTTGATCCTGTCTCCGCAGCCACGGAAAAAATTGCTTTGAGATCAGTGTCCAGCAGGAAAAAAGAAAAGGGGAGGCTAAGAAATGACCATACAGTGATGGGTTGCTGACGGTTCATATTATATTACTATTGTATTAAAAGTTCTCAATTTTCATCAATTTCTGCTTGCAGAGTGTGCTGTATTACAAGGAACAACTGTCAACTATTTTTCCGGCCTGTGTGCTTAACAAATATTTATGGAACTCCTGAGAGTTGTTGCTGGGTAAACGACCTGTGCACACATCGGCCGTACGCGCAGACGTCCCTTCACCTCTCTGGTCCGTCGAGTGTGTTGTCCCTGTCAATCGGCCGTGTACATGTTTGTCTGAAGATTTATTTTCAGGGCGTCGAAATTTACTAGAGCGATTTGAAATAAAGCAGACGTTTTTTCCTGTTAGGCCATGTTGATTTGATTATATGGATGACATCCTCTGGAAACCCCAAAACTGATGCGAGCATCCGAATAAAAAAAAAGTTTGGCAAAAAGTTGCCTTCAATATAAAATATATACATGGTCATGAAGGTTGAACAAATGGGTAAACACACAGAGTATGGTATGACCGTATCTCGAATAATAGACTCTTTATTTCCATTTCAAGCTCAGGAAGAATAGCTACAGTTGTACGCTAATTGTGGATCCTAATGAAGTCAAAGTCGTGGGGACGTATTCGACTATTTGTGACAGGGGCTTAAAGTTCTTAGGGCCCGACGCCACACGCGCCAAACGACCTCCCACCTACCATCCCCCAAACCACACGTTACTAGTATTAATATGACAGGACAAGCCCTTTGTCTGTAACAGCAGGAAGCTGTACCAGATAAGAACTTCATAATGACCGTAACCTTGGGTAATTAAAAAGACATACAGACCGTGAACTTTGATCCAGTTGCAACACGAGCAACGGGTAACTGCCGGGTCAGCCGGCGGCCACTCATGATTTATGATCAACGCAAATATAAACTGAGTTATGTGTCCGTACTTGTAGTTGTATATAGTTATAGTTCAGCCTGTTTAGACGCGTAGAGTGATATGACGCAACTAAACATACTAAAGCTACACTGTAATGTGGTGACCTGCACGCCACCAGAATTTGGTAAATTTTTTATAGCCTAACATGTAGTCACAAGACGTGGTGACGACACACTCAAGTTTTTTCAACTTATATTAATGCCGCCAACACAAGGAACAATATAGTACTCATTTTCACCTGAGCAAAGTGAGGAAAGTCGTGTAAAGTGCCTTTCCCAAGGGCACAAGATCGGTGGCATGTCAGGACTCGAACCCGGGACTTCTTGGTTCCGAGTCGAACACTCTGCCGCTACGCCACACGACCCCACGTTTGGTAGATTTGGAAGCGTTCAAGCGTCGGAATTTATGGAGAACGGTTAAGATAAGGAATGCACAATCCATCAACCTGCAGGTCTCTTTATTACAGCACAACGCCCCCGCATCGCGCTGGAACAAGGCCGACTACGTCAGAGGGTGACCTCTACATGCCTGCGTGTCACCGCGGCGACACCCTGGGCAATCAGAGCCCTTAAATGACCGAACAAACATGCCGGACGATAAGGCGGCGCAACAAGCTTTGGGTAACACCCTACAAGAAACAATACACGCTACTACACCTGTTACTACAATAACGGTCCCTACATAAGAACACTAGTGCTACAACAAGCTTTGCATGCAGGTAACACACAAGCCAGATAACACCAATAAGAGTCTAACATGTTACAATATAGTAACTACAATAACGGTCCCTACATACATAAGAGCACTAGTGTTACAACAAGCTTTACATGTAGGTACTCGTAACACCTTACAAGAAACAATACAGCAGGCTACTACATGTACACCTGTTATTACAAAAACGGTCCCTACCAACAGCACAAGCTTTAGATAACACCAATAAGACTCTAACATATTACTTGTTACTACAATAACGGTCCATACACGAGAACACTATTACATGTACAACAAGCTTATAAGGTAACACCCTACAAGAAACAATACAGGCTACTACACCTGTTACTACAATAACTGTCTACACATAAGAACAGTGGTGCTTTAGGTAACACCCTACAATACAGGCCACTTCACCTGTTACTAAAATAACGGTACCTACACAAGAGTGTTACAACAAGCTTTACATGTAGGTAACACATGTAGGTAGCTTTAGATAACACCAATAAGAGTCTAACATGTTACAGTACTTGTTACTACAATACAACGCTACACGACAACGCTAGTGTTACAACACACTTTATGTAACGTTACAAGAAACTCTACAAGAAACAATACAGGCTACTACACCTGTTACTACAATAACTGTACCTACACAAGAGTGTTACCACAAGCTTAAGGTAACACCTGACAATAAGTAAGAGGGCTGTTACACCTGTTAACGATCTCCACACAAGAGTGAAATAGAGTGAAACTTTAAACACCTGACAAGAAACACTTGTTGCTGCAATAACGATACACGAGAGCAGCAACAAGTTTAAGCTTCCTCCTCCCGACAAGAGGCAACACCTGTTTCTAGTATTTAAAAATGTACTGTTCTTAGTGGCAAATGTGCAGATCTTGGCACATTGGTGACAACAAATCCGTCTGTGTCCTCATCAGTGTTTGGACACAGTATCAACGATTGGCCGAAAGGCCGGGTGAGTGTTACTCCACCGTACAGTGAGGAATGTCGTGTAAAGTGCCTGTCCCAAGGTAGGGTATATCAGGGGATCGAACCCGGGACCATTACGCCACGCGATGCCACTGTTACTACTGTTCCTACAAAAAATTGACAACAAACTTTAGGTAACACCAAACAAGAACCAAACAGCGTTCTACACCCGTTACTACAATGACAAGGTCAGCTTTAGGTCCCTGGTAACACTCAAACAAGGTACAAGCAGGTTAGTGATTGTATTTTGTGTCTACAGCACATGTTCCTACGCTAGAGTGTTTTATGTCACACTAAGAGTATATGCTTTACCTTGAAAATGGTTTACGTTGAATGATGTACGCAAGTTGTAACTCAACTTAATTGTTAATTCACGCAAATTGTAACTCAAAAATACTCTACATGTTTTACCTAGTCGTCTAAACAAGGATCAGATTTAAACTACTGATGCGCGACTGAACCATCAGCATTTTGTTTTTGTTTCCCACGATATTCGACGAAGAAATCCAAACGTTTCACTTCAATTAAAACATGATGATGTAAAGGATAGTATGTTGTTTATTTGTAAACATGTAATGGATAGTATGTTGTTTACGTATAAACATGATGTAATGGACAGTATGTTGAATTCTTCTGTCGATGCGACAGATGAGTAGGCATACAGGTCATCATTTGCCGAGTTGTGTCCTCATGAGGAAATGAAGACCGATTTTCGACGCACAGGAGCGGTCACAGATCTGTATCTGTATAACAGGTATAACCGCCCTTTGGCGTAACAGACCAGCTTCACAGCCACGCGGCGCGGCGGCAGCTGGATACATTACACCGAACGGCTTGTTATACCTAACCCTTGGACATCTAACTCTAAACAATGTTTAAAGCTATCTAATGACAATGCCCCTACTGTACTTGGCGACAGCGAGTTCCACTCTGTGATATAGTTCTAGGAAAGAATGAATTTTTGAACACCTCAATCCTTGGTTGATAACTCTGGTACTTGAAGGCATGGCTATTTCTTGTTCTTTTCTGTGCTGGTATTAGGTGCTTAGTAGTTGGTACGTCCACCAATTTATAAGTCATTTTGTACACCATGCAGATGCGGCAATGGATAGTAACCACTTAAGTAACCACTTAATGAGACAGTTCTAAATTAAGTACGGACGTCATGACCTGTCCCTTTATCGGGAAGTAATGGTGACATATGCCTGCGCCGTTATCCCAATTAGTGCGTACCAGTCTACTTAATAACGTTAAGTCAACAAGGGCGTTAGTTTCTCTCTTTTCTTGGTTTCGCATATAAAATCGATAAACTGCTGAGGTCAGACTTCCAAACCGGGGCCCGACAGGGTAGCTTTCGGGAACGAAAAGTACTATATAAAAGACAACAAAACAAAAAGTTTAAAAGGTAACCATGAGTACTATTTGTGTATATTCCCGAAAAAACATTGATTTTTCGTTCATGTAAACAGCCCGGTCGGGCCCCGGTTTGGCAATATGGCCTCAGCATTAGGCGTAACTCACCAGTTTTGTATGGTAAGTACAAGCTACGATAGACCGGACTGTAAGGTTTGAACCACTCACAGTTTCGATACGTGTGGTGGGATCTTTAAATTGCTCTCCTTAAACATATGAGGCCTCCGCTTTACGTCACACCCGAGAGGACGTCCCTAACCGAAGATAGGTACTTAATTTCAGCTTAGTCGAGTAAGGAAATAGAAGTAAAGGGCCTTTCCCAAGACCACAAGGTGGGGTCGTGTGGCGTAAGCGGTAGCGTGTTCGACTCAATACCAAGAGGTCCCGGGTTCGAGTCCTATCATGTCACCTATCTTGTGCTCTTGGAAAAGGCACTTTACAAGACTGTCCTCACTCCACTCAGGTGTAAACGAGTACCTAGCTAAATGAGGTCCCATGTTTGGGGAGAGCCACGACCCACACACGTTAAAGAACCCACAACACTTCCCGGTATGAGTGGTTCAAACCTTACGACGAATGTTACCGCGCAGTTAGCAACAAAAACCGTTTAAAGCCCCAATTGGAGTGAGAACGAGCCATCTGTGGGCTCGCATGCCTTATCGTAGACTGTTGCAAACAACTTGTCCGATAACAAAGAGGCTTGTTTGGCCCGGTTTGTAGTTTGCGTCCAGACATGTTCCCTTTGGAAAGACCAATTCGTGACGACAAAACAAAGGACGTCATGCCGACAATACACGACACCGACAGACTCACAGATGTTCTACAGACGTTAACCGACACTAGTTCAACATGCCTGACAAGTTCAGGACGTGGAACCAAGCAAAAAGAGGAAGACAAACACTTGCTTATGAAACTGTACACTATGCAAATGGGAATACGACGCTTCCTTACGTAGGAGAAATTGTTGGATTGAAAAGACCTTTTCGTGAAAGAACAATATCATAATGCTGACTTCAACAATGTGCCTGACTTCTATTGGACAAGTTATTTGTGTTCCAGGTTGGGCGTTGTGTGCATGATTTACAAAATATTAAGAATAGCTTGAGAGTTACGTAAAATGTCTGACAACACATTTCAGGACATATATTGGTTGTAGTGAAGGTCCTCAGTGGCTGTAAAATTCTGATAACGTTCGCTTTTTTTTTACAAACGAGAACGAATCACCTTCAACATGTATACACAGAATTGTGGAGGCTAGTATAGTAATGTGTCGTCACGGCTATGTTCAACACATAAAAAAACATTCTGAGGGAGAATTGCTATGCACAACACATAACAGGTTTCGCACAGGTGCAGTACGTTCTGCCGACGTGCTATATTACCGAATTCTGCGATCAGTACCCCCATAGGAAGGCCTGGTGGAGGCTAGTATAGCAATGTGTGGTCACGGCTATGAACAACATATTACATTCTGAGGGAGAATTGCTATGCGCAACACATAACAGGTTTTGCACAGGTGCAGTACGTTCTGCCGACGTGCTGTATTGGCAACTTCTACGATCAGTACCCCCATAGGAAGGCCTGGTGGAGGCTAGTATAGTAATGTGTGGTCACGGCTATGCACAACACATTACATTCTGAGGGAGAATTGCTATGCACAACACATAACAGGTTTCGCACAGGTGCGGTACGTACGACGTGCTTTATTACCGAATTCTGCGATCAGTACCCCCATAGGAAAGCCTGGTGGAGGCTAGTATAGTAATGTGTGGTCACGGCTATGTACAACACATTACATTCTGATGGAGACGTTCTGACGAATTGCTATGCACAACACAAGGTTTCACACAGGTGAGATCAGTACCCCCATAGGAAGGCCTGGTGGAGGCTAGTATAGTAATGTGTCGTCACGGCTATGTACAACACATTACATTCTGAGGGAGACGTTCTGTCGAATTGCTAGGCACAACTATGTTACATAGTTGTGCCTAGCATAACAGGTTTCGCACAGGTGCAGTACGTTCTGCCGACGTGCTTTATTACCGAATTCTGCGAGTACCCCCGTAGGAAGGCCTGGTGAAGGCTAGTATGGTAATGTGTGGTCACGGCTATGCACAACACATTACATTCTGAGGGAGAATTGCTATGCACAACACATAACAGGTTTCGCACAGGTGCAGTACGTTCTGCCGACGTGCTGTATTACCGAATTTTTGCGATCAGTACCCCCATAGGAAAGCCTGGTGGAGGCTATATAGTAATGTGTCGTCACGGCTGCTTTTCGCCAGCGCCCACGTCGGCCATGACAGTCACTCCATCCGTGACGAAGCAAACAGGACTTGCCTTTCTCTTTGAAGGAAGCTATGTCACTTCTGACCCGTCTTAAAATAACTACAAGTACTTGAGAACAAATAAAATCACAAAGACCAGACAGATCAAGTTTCCTAATGCTTGATTTAGTCCACTCACGTTGTCGAACGTGTCAGCTGAGGCAAACGTGCGTAATCCAAGGGAGAATCCTTAGCGACAGTTGTTTTTTTTTTCTATTCTAACATTCATCACAATACCTGGCGACGGCACACTCAAGTTTTTTCAACTTATTTTTATGAAGCCACCAACGCAGACAAACGCACGAACAACGGACATACTCGTTTTTACCTGAGGTAACTGGGGATAGACTTCGTGTAAAGTGCCTTTCCCAAGGGCACAAGATCGGTGGCATGGCAGGACTCGAACTCGGGACCTCTTGAACCGTTACACCACACGACCTGACAGTTGAGCTACCAAAATTGAATTTGTGTGATCCTTGATGTTATCATTGGAATGTGATGATACACCACGCACATGTACGATTTAAAAGTTAATAAAATCCGGAAGGACGAAAACTCGTTCTTTGTCGATGAAATTTGTTGAGCCATCTGCGAAATACTTGGTACCTCGGCGGTCGCAGCCTCTAAAAATGTAGCCGTAAGGCAAAATGTGTGGCGGCCTTCGAAAATTTTTCAAAAGGCTCAGGTTCTGATTTATGCATTGGTTTCGTTGGTTTTGTGCCTGATCCGGGCAGAACGTAGACAGGAACACTACGCGTCTTGAGAACCAATGAAGTGTGAGACGCCACAGAAAAGGATACATTGTCTAGCAACATACAGCGAGATTGGGCTGATACCATTACCACATTTCTCCGTTTTAAATACAGAATTGAGAAAGTTATGTAGTACTACATGTCTTTGGACATGTCTCATGCGTATACGGTTGTTACCTTTTGAAACGGCCGATGTCATACCGAAGACCAACACATTTTCAGTGTATGGAACGCTTCGTTAACACCGTAATGTTTCGTGCTATAGAGGGTTACGGTTTTACAATTAAGCTTTTTGACATGGGTTCGAATCCCAGCGTGTGGTATTTTTTTCACTAATGCCCTTACTATTTTCCCCGATGCTATCGTACACTTGCAATGTAAATGTTGTTATTTACACGTCTTATATATACTATTTGCCCCTCAAAAATGTTATGATACGCTCGAACGTACTGGCAGTCAGCGATATGCCATCGATTGTTTCAAATGTCAACGACTGTTTACAAACAGAACCGCGCTACGCGGGAGTGGTGTTACGGGTAGCCTCCACCAGGCCTTTCTACGGGAATACGGATCGCAGAATTCGGCAAAAAGGGAGAAAAATTGGCCAAGGGAGACCGTCCGCGGGAGGGTTGTTTCTCTCAGGCTCCTAACTGCGCGGCCAGTCAAACCCCAAGGCAATTTAACTCCCCTGGCAAATATTCTCCTATACATAGCCAGCGTAGGTAGTCTGATAGAGACTATATTACGGGGGCGGTGGTCTGGTCACGGTTCTTCAGTACTGTAGACTAAAATAACGCTACTGAGTATTTGACTTGTGGGCGAACTTCACTGTGGGAATTTTCGATGCCACACGTCATCAAGAGGTACTTATTACTTGCGTTCAAAGTCAATCAACCGATTTAACCCTCATTCTCAAAGAAATACAAGCCTCTCAAGTTTGAGTTTATGATCCACGTATATCATGTATATATATATCCTTTAGCTATCTTTAGCTACAGTGGTCAGGGGGAACTGACATAACAATACATAAAGGTACAACATCAAAACAGCATGGATAGACTATAACAGTCCAAATAACAAATCTAATGATTAAAAGAACTAAAACCTTCCATTCCAAAAGCTCATAGTAGTGGAGAAATTATTCCGCGGTTGTATCCCTCTGTGTATGAATCGCATTTTTTTTCTGGGAATGTTTTTTCAGGGATTAATTACGCAGGACAGAATCACTGGACAGGCATGGTACGTAGGCCAGTGGGACGAACTGTGTTCAGAGCCGTGTCTAGCTAGCTAGTTCTATGCCTGAATGGGTTAGAGTTTGGATCAGGGCAAATGATTTGTTTTCAGCAATATTGAGATCCACGAACAAGATAAAACAGTCCAAAAATAATTTAATTCTATCAGATTGGTAGAACATGGGATATTAGGATTTTCCTATAAACAACCAGGGATACTAGTACTTCTTACCTTACTTTGAGGAAAGTGTCTGATAGACATCGAAACGTGAGCAAGGTAGGATCACTGGTTGTGTATAAGAAAATTACAATATCCAAATTTCCAATGTAGCAGTCTAGATAAACCACTTTGAAAAAACTTTGATAGGACTATGTCTGCAACCGAACGCGACGTCATTGTCATCTTTGATTTTGTTTAACCAATCAATATTGTTAAATCGATCCCAATTGCAAGTCAAGTAGAGTTTGATCGAGTGAAATGTTCTGTTGAGGGCCGTGAAGTGTATGGCCACACGTCGACTGTAGTCACTATCATAGCTTCGAAAAAAACATTTTGCCCTAGAGCTATGCATTGGTGATATTTATGATTTGATCTATTACATAGTTTTACCATCGACATTCATGAATTTTTTATTAGCCCGCGTTATTTTAGTAAATTTGTGACCAGCCTATTGTTTTTGTACAGTGGATGTAAAAGTGTCAATGTCGAGTGTTTATATGAAAACAACACAGGCTGACCGGTCGCTGACGTCTTTTTTGTCCTTTGTGGACTTAACAGGGTCGAAGATGTGGACAGTTTTGACAAACTTTTCCTTTTGGTACACAGAGAAAAACAATACGAGGAAGATAAGGCGGACGAAACACGATACGTATTTGACTGGTGATAGTGTAAAAAAACCGTTACGTTTTATTATAACTGAACAAAAAATTTATAAGAATATGTATATAAACCCTTCTGAAAGATCCCAACATGTATAAAATTGTGCGTGGCTATGAAATGCCTCGAAAGAAGACTGGATTTTTGTGGTGGTAGTTTTGTGTCGTTACATACATAGGTATACTGGCTGTAGTGAACTTGCGCGAATTGTTGTTAAATTGATTGGAAAGTTGTTGGCAATCATGTCTAGTATTTTGTCCATTCGTTATCATACCCTTGTGTTGGATAACTGTTATTCTATGTACTATTGTGCTTGTGTAGAATTTTTCGCACAAAAGGTGGATAGGCGTCGCAAAAGCACCCGAACGCTAGTAAAATATTAATATTCTTTGTTAAGATGTACACAACTTAAGAAATGTACAGTATGGCCAGCATATGTGCTTCGAGTTCTGCTTTAGCAACGCTAGGCTAAGGGGTCAGACACACACACGGACAAACAAGAGCTACAAAAGCGCCAAGCCTGGGCAAACGAACGAAAAGAACGAACGAACGAAGGACTCACCGAAGGTCGCTGCAAGCAAGAAGAGAACCAGCGGCACTTTGGAGACCACCATTCCAGTCGGTCGCGATCGGCCAACGTCGTAAACTTTCCTCTCAGAGACGCGCTTCGTGGCGTCCGAAGTCGTCGGGAAAGACTGAGTAAAAAGTCGGGGCGTGAGCGTCCGCTCTCAAGACCGGAACGCGAGTCGTGGGAGGGGTCTCTCTGTCTCTGACCTGGGTGTGTCCGATTTAAACTTGTCAGGTAATTGATGTGTTTGCACACACCTGTTACGCAAACGGACCGCCTTAGTACAGACACGTTGCTGGAGTCAGCTAGTTTGATCCGCCAATTGTGGTAGATATAGTAGGAGAGGAAGTCATAAAATGAGGACCTTTCAGCGACGACCGCAGCCTCTATACGAACTCGAACTCTCCCTGACAGAGAGAGATTCAAATGATGGAGAAAAATTACTACGCGATGAGACAAGGGGTTGCAGGGGTCAACTTATAAAAGGTCTGACATATTGAGTCCAAAGTCTACCCCTCCATTGACCTAAATGCTGGCACCAATGAAATGTCTAATAAATTACCCCAGATAGCGAGGCGGGAACGTCACAATCGGTATGTTCTAATTGCTTTCCGCTCGCAACAAAAGAGGCCGGCGGTTGATAACATGTACGTGTTTCCAAGGCGGCGTACCCGACCCAAGTCGTTATGACAGGTTATCGCCTGATAATTGTATGTTTAAGTAGTCGTCAACAATATTTTCAAATTGTGGTTGGATGTAGAGGGTGTTGCCATATCATGCTAGTAAGGGAAAGGTAATCTCCAAGCAGATCCTATGGTGGCGAAAAGACAGTACAAAATTGGCCAGGCAGTATCCATTGGCCAAAGAGGGTCCAATTTGCCACCCAAGGTGGTGGAGGTAGCGACCAAAAAACGTGCCATATACTATATATGATATAGTTCATTCATATAAAAAGGTAACGATCTTCCCCCATCAACCTCTGCTTGGAGTGTAAGGGGAAGGTAGTCTCAGACTTGTTTTATGCCGACTGGGGAGTGGGTTGTTAATCCACTATGACTAAGGTACGGTAAATGAAGGCAGAGCCTATCCCTTTCCTTCCACCACCTTTTACCTCCTTAACTGAAGTCAGGCACCCATTTTACACCTGGGTGGAGTGAAGGAAGTCATGTGAAGTGCCTTTTCCAAGGGCACAATGTCGTCTAGCCAAAGATCAATTCCGTGATTCCGTGACTCTATGGTTTTATGTCACTCGACCATTTCGCGTCACCATATATCGCTAGTATCACGTTTGCGGAGCTTTTTTGTGAACTCTGGGCGTAGTCACAGGAAGGGGCTGGACAATGGGCTCTCTGAAGGCGGGAAGGGGGGGAGCAAGGTCCACGGTATGCGTGCGTAGGTGGTCTCTTACGTCATGGTCAGGGGTGAAACTCAATTGTTTAAGAAGTTTAACGGAATGTGATTCTTTATAAGGTGTATGTACTCATGTATTAGGTGTACGTGGGTGATGTAACGCATACCCGTATACCTTACG
Source organism: Branchiostoma belcheri (assembly GCF_001625305.1). Classification (NCBI taxonomy): domain Eukaryota; kingdom Metazoa; phylum Chordata; class Leptocardii; order Amphioxiformes; family Branchiostomatidae; genus Branchiostoma; species Branchiostoma belcheri. The sequence goes on from NW_017804143.1 coordinate 927,201, forward strand.
TTTACAGGGTGGTCAGTGTTGGTAGTAGCCTCTACCAGGCTCCAGAGGTGGCTGAAAAGAGTAGAACAGATAATGAAATTTATTCGAAATTCCTACCCGAATTTTTGAAACATTGTACAAAATAACTTCAAGATCTTCTTAATAACACAAAGTAAGTGTCTAAATCTATAGCTAGGGGAGTTAGTCCGCAAAATTAATACCGCTCTGTACGGACATACTCCTTTAGCGGACCAACTCCCCTGGCATGTTACCTGTCTTTTTGGCCAATTTCTAGTCTTTTCAACCGCCTCTGAAGCCTGGTAGACTCTTTCCAACCCCTCTGATTCAGCGTCTGTACACAAAAGAGCCTTTTCATCGGAAGAGGACAGTCGGTCTTATATAAGGATTTGGAGTTGATGTAAATGTATTTATTATTGTTTTTTTCATACTATATGGAGCATCATCAATATACTAACAAAACATCACTGAAAATTTATGAATAATGTGTACAATTATGACAATATAGGCCATACACAGCGTTATAAAAGTACAGATTTAGGCCACGTCTACATGTACCTTCCTATACGAATCAAAAGCACCTCCTTACGACGGAGATGATTATTGCAGAAATAACTGTGACTAGATGTCATAAAAAGCATTTTGATTTTTTAATGTCTCATTTTATAATTTTTGAGTACATAGTTATCAGCAAACATGTCTTCATCTTGATATGATATTTTATGCTATAATTTTCATTCATTAATTTGCCAAGGCAAGCAGGGTACATATTGTATATGCAGGGCACATGAATTCAGCTTTTTTAGGCATTTTCATCCATTTTGTGTCATATATATGTACATGTATATTAATAACTATAACAATAGCTTAATAGAAAATTCCTATATGCCTATGCAAAGATAATGTTAACTGGAATACAAGAGTAAAGAAAGCATTTAAGTATATGTGTATGTATACAGAACCACATTAAAATCTAAGACACTTTGACTAATAATTTTAGCACTAACAATATGTCTCCTGGCAAACATTAACTATACAAATCTGAGCTCAGTTTATTTCTCAAAACTTTTTGGCAACTGCAAAAAGCAATGTAATAGTATACAAGTTTTGCTGGCAGACAATTTTTTGCAGGCCCGTTGTCTTCAAATACATTGTATTATGTATAAATTGTGGTCATTTTGTTCATGGTATTATTTTATCTTGTTCGCAAGGCTTTATTTTTTAGAGGTAACAACATATAAAGCACCTTTCCAGCTACTACTTTTCATGTACAATACAATTTGCTTAATATATAACAGGTTTTTCTTCTTAGTATATGTGCATACTAGGTTAAATGGACAAAATGATAAAACAAATCTATCCTTAAATTTTACAAGAACTTTTCAAATCAAGATGGCCCCTATAAATGTAACAAGTTTGATTCTAGTTTGACTAGCCAGTTACTGTTTTCTTTGTATCTCATTACCTGGATGTCTAACCTTCACCGACAGATACCATGCTATTTTTTTACTCCTGCTGTTCATTCCCGGTCTATCTGTGCTGTCCTTTCTGTGCGAGCTGTCTTCAGTGTACTATTCCTGATTTGTGTTAGCAGTCATTTTTGTGCTGTTCATGTTTGCTGGTCCTCAGTGTGCTATTCATGGCCTGTGTGTGCTGTCCTCAGTGTGCTGTTCATGATTTGTGTTAGCAGTCCTTTTTGTGCTGTTCATAGTCAGGATTAGCTGTCCTCAGTGTACTATTCATGGCCTGTGTTAGCTCTCCTCATTGTGCTGTTCATGGTCTGTGTTAGCTGTCCATGGTGTGCTGTTCATGATCGGTGTTAGCTGTCCTCAGTGTGCTATTCATGAGCTGTGTTGCTGTCCTTTTTGTGCTGGTCATGGCATCTCTAGTTTGTGTGTACTATCCTTTTTGTGCTGTTCATGTTCTGTGTTAGCTATCATTAGCATGAGTTCATGATCTGTGTTAGCTATCCTCAGTGTGCTGTTCTTGATTTGTGTTAGCTATCCTTTTTGTGCTGGTCATGGCATCTCTAGTTTGTGTGTGCTGTCCTTTTTGTGCTGTTCATGATTTGTGTTAGCTGTTCATGATTTGTGTTAGCTGTCCTCAGTGTGCTGTTCATTTGTATTAGAAGTCCATTTTGTGCTAGTCATGGCATCTCTGTGTGCTGTCCTTTTTGTGCTGTTCATGATCTGTGTTAGCTGTCCTTGGTGTGCTGTTCATGGCATCTCTAGTCTGTGTGTGCTGTCCTCAGTGTGCTATTCATGACCTGTGTTAGCTGTCCTTTTTGTGCTGGTCATGGTATCTCTAGTTTGTGTGTGCTGTCCTTTTTGTGCTGTTCATGATCAGTGTTAGCTGTCCTTGTGCTGTTCATGATTTGTGTTAGCTGTCCTCAGTGTGCTATTCATGATTTGTGTTAGAAGTCATTTTTGTGCTGTTCATGGTCTGTATTAGCTATCCTCAGTTCATGATTTGAGTTAGCTGTCCTTTTTGTGCTGTTCATGATCTGTGTTAGCTGTCCTCGGTGTGCTGTTCATGGCATCTCTAGTCTGTGTGTGCTGTCCTCGGTGTGTCTGGGCCTGACCCGTTGCTTGGCTGTCCTGTGTTTGGCCTGGACGTGCTGGAAGTGTTGGATCAGCTGGTGGAAGTTAATTCTGGTCACATGCTCCCTCTGCTCAGGGGGAGGTGCCTGGACACTGTGGGGGGAGAGGAAAAGTTTTTAGGGTTAAGTTAGGCCACAGTAATTTGATTTGTTAATTTTGAAAAAAAAACAGTGCTTTGTCTGCTTTGCTGGCCACTGCTCACTCATTCTGTGAAAGCCTAAAGGGGAACATTCTCAAGAAAACTGAAAATTAACTTTTCCTAGAGTTCTCTAGATCTCAAGAGATACTGGTTTAGGCATTATGGCCCCAAAGGTCACCTACCTATCTACTGTATCACTGTGTCTTTGAGACTGCATTGTAGATACAGTTCCCTGTAGATATGTAAATATTGTACATTTGGGAATGCATCCATAGCAGCAACACCTGTGCTGCTGTGCAATGTGAACTAGTAAGAATTGCCCTGAAGAAGGTGTCGGCTGTGAATAAAACACTTGGTTGTGTAAAATGAGTCTCTTTAAACATGCATCACAATTTCACCTTTGGTGCTGTGGAATGAGATGTGAGGCTGGCAGACAGTCCAGTCGGTGTCTGAGAGTGTCAAAGGCTCTACTCTGAGGCAGCAGCATGAGGAGTCCGTACAAGGCCTTGATCAGGTACGCATTCTGTTGGGCATCCAGCAACTGTAGTCTGAGGTCTGAAAAACAATGTTGAGTACCAACCTTAAAGACAACAATGAATGAAGAACTTTATTGGCACAACAAAAGTGCAGCGACTTTCGTAAGGTCTTTAACTACATTTAGACAGACAGAAAGATATGTGGGTGCAACAAAATTAACATAGTAGACATACAAGACAATAGATGAATCAACTTGTATTACTAGTAACAATAACACTAAAATACAATAGTTTCTCAAACAGTTAAACCTGATAGGTATTATTCAATGAACAAAGATTTGGACCACTCTTCTGATGTGAGGAAACAGCAAATCTTGCAAATCATCCTAGCTTCCAGTTCTTGATTTTGGCAATTGTTACTTATTGTTACTTACTACCATGCACATTTTGAAGTTGTGACTTACATGTAAAGATGGGAGATTCTATCAGCTGCACCAACTTGTCTATCTCTGTCAGGAACTCGACTGTCACCTCCAGATCACCACTGGTCTCACGTCAAGGAATCAGCAACAAAATACAAAACAGCCTTCAAATTTTACCTGCACCACTCTGAATTTAGGAGGTATGGATCATGCTAAAAACCATAGCAATGATTTCTTTTATAGTACTTTTTACTGTTGGTAACAGCCAATGCAGTACATTGACCGGTGCAGGTTAAGTGTAGGTACAATGTAGACACCAGAAATACTTGCAGAGCTCCAATTTTACCTGCACTAACCTGCATATACCCAGTACATGGACCAGTGCAGGTAGACATCAGAAATACCTGCACAGCTCCAATTTAACTTCACTACCCTGCCAAAGCAGGTGTGATTTCGATCCATGTATGTACAGCATACATCACTATAAGAAGGATACAAGAGCTGCAGCAGGTCGCAGGAGTGTCTGTAGTTCTGTGTGAGCAGACAGAGAGACACTGTGGCCACGGGGTTGTGACACCACGACTGGTACAGGCAGCAGAACAGGTCACAACTCTCCTGGAAACAAAGAAGACAAAAAGTTTGTTTTGTTATGGCTTCACCATGCTTTCTCTCATGTTTCTTCTCCTCCTTCTCCTGCCATTTCTTTAAATGGATTCAACTCTGCCATTTTTCAGTCAAATGACCTGAAATTTGGCTTGGAGGTAGAGTGGGCAGTTTTTGACAAAATTTGTAAATTTTGACTAAATTTGTACATTTACATTATGTCCCATCTGAAAGGACGTCCCTAACCAAAATCTGCATTTACTTAAAGATTTGTGTCTGCTGCTACCTTTGTTTTGAGGTCCTTGAGTTGTGTTCTCAGCTCGAACAGCTCCGTGGAGGTGAGCAGGATGGAGTTGAGGGTCTGCACCATGATGGCAGCAAACCGCAGGTCCTCTTCTTCCAACAGGATCTCTGCCAGCGCTCGGAAGATAGCCTCCGCATTCAGCAACAGACACAGCTGTCTGTAATGTACAAGGGAACATCATTCAGCAACAGGCACAGCTGTCTGTAACATACAAGGGAACATCAGGACTTGAATATAGCCTCAAAATTCAGCAACAGGCACAGCTGTCTGTAATGTACAAGGGAACATCAGGGCTCGGAATATAGCCTCAAAATTCAGCAATAGGCACAGCTGTCTGTAATGTACAAGGGAACATCAGGGCTCGGAATATAGCCTCAAAATTCAGCAATAGGCACAGGATTCGAACCCATGACCGCTTGATCCCCCATCTGAAAGATGTACTGCAAGGCCATCAACACCACATGACACATTATTGGCACATGGGTAGAACGTACTGGGTCTGCACAAAGTCTGGAAAGTAAGGAGCACAGCACTCCAACAGATGGTATAAGTTAAGGTTGTATTTTTTATTCAAGCCGAGGATAAAATCCATGTATCTTATGCATATCATATCAAATTCTGACACAAAATAGACCAAGCATCTAACAGAAACTGCACTTTTGCACAGACGCAGTATGTATTACAAAAAAAATGTATAATCTGCAAATGTGGTCACAGTATCTAATATCCACAATCCCCATGTACATGAAGTAACACTTGCTCTTCCCCTCCTGTACCTGACAATGAAGGACCCCCTGTTCTCCAGTAGCTCCTTGTCTGTGCTGAACAGTTTGATGAGGCTGACCATGAACTTGGTGAAGTACGTGTTCATCATGACTCCTGGGGATGACGGCTCTCCACCTAGGATGGACACAAAACTTCCGTCAAATCATGTTCACTGGATTATACAACTGGCTTATTGAACTTATCGGGTTCACTGGATTACTAGTATTGAAGTACTACCTGGTTTATGCATTGCAGGTTAGTGCACGAAAAATTGGAGCTTTTGCAGGCATTTTTCATGTGTACCTGCACCTAATCTGCACTGGTCCATGTACTGGGTATATGCAGGTTAGTGCATGTAGAATTGGAGCTGTGCATGTATTTCTGACGTCTACCTGCACCTAACCTGCACTGGTCCATGTACTGGGTATATGCAGGTTAGTGCAGGTAAAATTGGAGCTTTTGTGCAGGTAAAATTGGAGCTTTTGCAGGCATTTTTTTATGCCTACCTGAACAGGATATTTTCCTTTAAATGTTTAGATTCATAAGGAAAAACAAGACTGCCCACCTGTGGCTAGATTTTGGCTAGACCCACTCTTCTCCCCGGCAGGTCGTGCCCTCTGCCCAGCTGGTGATGACGCTATCTCTGCTAGAACTTCAAGGTCAAGTAGGATAACCTGCAAATAATTAGATTCATACATGTTAACAACGCAGACAAGTATAATGTGTTTCTTCACAAACCATGGACTATTAATGTAGTCTTTCAGTAAATGTCATCCCTGGTGCTAAATAGTATACACACGTCTGTCCTTGGTGCTGAACACTATCCATACACAGGTAAACATGTCTGTCCTTGGTGCTGAATACCATCCACAGACAGGTAAACATGTCTGTCCTTTGTGCTGAACACTATCCACACACAGATGAACATGCCTGTCCTTGGTGAGTTCTGAACACTATCCACACACAGATGAACATGCCTGTCCTTGGTGAGTGCTGAACACTATCCACACACAGATGAACATGCCTGTCCTTGGTGAGTTCTGAACACTATCCACACACAGGTAAACATGTCTGTCCTTGGTGCTTAAACCGGCCAGTATTTTACCCTGGGTAAAAACAATAAGGAAGTGCTCCCACTGTGACCTTCCCAGCAGATTGAATAGTGAATTGGCCCATAAACTCATAAAAATCCTAGACTGTCTATCCTTCAGAACAAAGGCAGGAGCATTTGCATACTGGTCAGTTTTCAAAGATTCAAATTTTTTATCATCTACTGGTTTTTAGTGTAACATTTTCAAAAGGCAGAATGACCCAGATACTTGTTACGAAGCCACATAAGCAAGGAAATCGCAACTTTCAGTTCGAAAAATCAATCTTGAACAAATTCCAACTTTCAAATCAGCCCTGTCAAAGTTTTATCCAATGACATACATGCACATGTATATGGCGCCCTTACTATATACATGTAATACCCTTCCTTGCTATATCAAACTTTCAAAGTGTCTACTTGTATCTGTCTTTCTCACAACTGAATTAGCTTTGGCAGTTTTGTGTCTGACATATGGCTTGTAAATGTGATGCCTACTTGCAGTCAGATAAACCAGTATGGACTTAGGCTCTGTATGTAGAACTGGGCATGTAACTGTCAACCAAAGTCTCAAGCTGTCAGAATATGGCAAGCCAGTATACTTCATATTTCTGGATACTCGTGAATATAGCTTCTTATATATGTGTGTGTGTCTCATTTGAAAGTGTCTTGAAGAGAAATTTTTACTTGGCAAGCTGAACTGTCTTAGACAGGCCTCCCCCATGTACACTGCACGGCTGCCAGAACAAGACTGAAGTCTGGTAGTTTATGTTATCGAATTTATATCGGCAGGGTGGGGTCATTATATAGTATTACTGGCCTCTTTAACACTATCCATACACAGGTAAACATGTCTGTCCTTTGTGCTGAACACTATCCACACACAGATGAACATGCCTGTCCTTGGTGAGTTCTGAACACTATCCACACACAGGTAAACATGTCTGTCCTTGGTGCTGAATACCATCCATACAGGTAAACATGCCTGTTCTTGGTACTTAGCACTATCCATTATGGTAAGTGAATGTGTTGGTGAAATGTTATGTATTCTACACTTTTGTGGTGGAATGTACATACTTATAACTTTATAACTTAAAGGTAAGACAGTGTACCTACAATTTTGATAAAATCGATACAGTATTATCCTGTATTATCATAATAATTATATAGAGAAACATTCAATTCATATGTTATGATTATAACACGAATATTACTGAAGATTTGGTTACAGTTCTATGAGCAAAATAATGTCTTTAGTTAGTAGAAGTAACACTTTGCACCAAAAAATTAAATCGTTTGATTGGAAAGATTACTTACTTCATCAGCCTTGTCTGATAGAGTCTTCAGTAGAACTGGGAACAATTCATCCACATGCCGGAAAATCTGATGTCAGAAGAAAAAATACACATGTCTGAGACATACTCAATCATATAGACAGTATAAAGAAGTGCTCAGATTTAAAAGTTAGTCTAGCAGCTTAGAAATAAACTATCATGGTCTATAGAAAGGATTTCGAAGCTGGTGCATTACGCCGAAGGGCAGTTATACCCGCTATAAAGCGCTTTATATACAGGATGTCACAGTTGTGGAATAACATAGGCAACTAGCAAAGTACTGGATTGTAAATAGTGAATTGTGTAAGTTTGCCATGTATTGTTAATTTTGTAATGTTTTGTACGTTTGAAATATATGTATGTAAATATGAATGTGCAGACCACAGGAAGAATAGCCTCTTATGAGGCTAATTGTGGATCTGAATAAAACTGAAACTGAAAATATACCCACTGTACCCATACAGATACAGATTCGTTTTTTATATCATAATTTCTGTATATCATAAATCATTTTTTATACGAAGAACTTTGTTAACCACAAGGGACCGACCTTGTTTGGTATCTTGATATGGAGGTTGTAGATCCAGCGCAGTACAGCTATTCTGGTCAACATGGATTCATGGAGCAGGTGTCGAGTCAGAACATCCACAACTGGAGCAAGTTCTAGTTCAACCTTGTCCCTAGAGAGAGAAAAAAGTTCTTGTTAAGAAAACCAGTTGAAAATTTGATACACAAGTTTGAAACTTTGTACTATGTTAACTGAGAAAACTGGAGAATTTTTATGCCAGTTCAGAACTTATTGACTGTTAACACAGAAAAAAAAGAAAAAGAAATTGAAAAATATAAAAACTACATCTGTAGGTATGGTTTTGGAATAACAGTAGCAAACAACAGTGTCAAACAAAAGTAGAAAAGTTCAACAAAGCAGGAAAAAAATCAAGTTGCAAAAATTGATGTAGGCATACTTGTAAGAGAAAGAGGATAAGAACCTAGAGAAAGAAAAGAGAAAGAAAAAGAGTTTGTCATTTACATGTAAGACCAGCCTGGAAAATGTTTATTATAGTCAATTCTAATATATCTCTTCCACCACAAGTATAATTCCACCAAGAGTTTATGGATTAAAAGACAATCAGTTACTAGATTGCCTACAACATAAACACTCAAAGTTTGTTTATGATACATTTGACAGTGGAGGAAGGGAACATTGTTCTTCAGACTTCCCCCATTTCTTTTGATATTTATGGCTTCACCCCACTAAGAAGTGGTTTCTGCAGTTTTGAATACCCAAAGTACAAAATGTATGAAAGACTGATTGAAATGTACTAATGTGAAGCAGTATGTGTCAATATCATAAAGGTTGCCTTAACCAGAATATTTCCAGTTTTGCTGCTCGGAAATCACATTGGATGCCTTTAAAACTGACCCCTTGTCTCTTTCCTTCTCCTTATCCTGATCCTTGTCCTCCCCCTCCACAGGGCTGGTGGGTACGGACAAGTCGTCCTCTGTCGTGATCAGTCGCAGCAGGCTGTTGTTTACGGCAATGGCCGTGTCCTTGATATGTGTGCAAGGTCAAGGTCAAATCCTGGACAGTCTCACTTCTCTTAAACCTTCCTAGTATGATGCTCGACTTTATTACAACATAGGGCTACACAACGATCACATTTTCAATGACCACTGTATGTTCATGGGGGTGGCAGATGCAGAAGAAAGAAAGCGGGCAAATCATTTGTATGTGATATTAATGATAAATTTGCGATACAGAAGTGACCATGAAAATCGTGAATATTAAAGTACCATGAAGATAAAGTGGTTTACAGGTACTGTACTTCTGTCCCAGAGACAGGCTAAGGCAGAAGTGGCTGGATGTCCTAACAACAGACTTGAGAGATGCAGGACACAACCTAACTACAGCCTGGAAAGCAACGCAGAATAGAAGCACATGGAGGACTGTTTGCCAGGGCTCTCCTCCAAGCATTCGGACATGAATGAGTGAGTACTTCCGTCTCAGAAGTGAAAAAGGATATTCTTTCTCCTGTGGTCCTCGTACGCCACACACGGCAGCACGGCGGTGAGGATTCCGGCGGCAAACGGCAGCATGGCGCGGCCGGACAGCAGGATGAACTCCTTCAGCCACATGATGGCCGTCAGCTGCAGCAACTCATCTGGGAAAAAGGAAAGAAAAAAAGCAGTTTTAGCTCACTGAAGAGTTAATCTAACACTGGTCATAACATTGGTCAGAAGACAGACTCTAAGTACAGTATTTACAGGTTCGTTGGCTCTTTTTGACAAGCACAATGAACAATGGACCACGGTAATGTACATGTCCCAACCTAATGACTGCGACCCTTTCCTGAATATCTTTAAGGTTGGGCCTGTGTTTTGTGTTTCCTGTGCTATGAGAACCAGTCAGAATTGCCCTGAAGAAGGTGACAGACGGTCAATGAAACATCGGCTGAATAAAACACTTGGTTGTGTAAAAAGAGCCTCTTTACTCAGTGACTTACCAAACTGATGAAACTATTCATGGATGTTTACACTAATGTTGTGTAACTAGATGCCACAATGGCACCTAGCCTATACAGACCTTGTGCCTGACAGTGCACGATGAGGATGTTGACCATGTTGCTGAAGTTGGCACTGCTGGGACTTTTCTTAATACCCTTCAGGAACTCTCCAAGGGCAGATTCACACCTGAGGAGCAACAGATAAGAACTATTAGATAAAGACAGAAAGTCATGAAGGCAGAGGCATACAAGGAAAGTGAATCAATCACCTTTTATAAGAGACTTAGACATACATGTACATGTAGGCCGGCCATAGATGGTCCAGTATGTCTCTATGCAAGCAAACTGGACACACTATGGCCGGCCAACTCCCCTGGCCAGCTTCTTTTTAGGCCAATTTCTACTACTGTGTATTTATTCAGCCTGCAAAGGAGTCTGGTGGAGACTAGGTCACTAAAGCCGTGGACAGCAGACTTTGTGTTCTAGACTACCTTTCATACTTTGTTTTGTTTGTTTGTTTGTACTCATTTACACCTGAGTGAAGTGAGGAAAGTTGTGTTAAGTGCCTTTCCCAAGGGCACAAGATCGGTGGCATCGGGCAGGATTCAAACCCGGGACCTCTTGGGTCTGACCCAAATACTCTACCGTTATGCCACAAGACCCCACTCAAGTGAAAAAGGAAAGGAAAACTAACTGTTCTCTGTCAGCAGGTCTCCAGACTTGTACTTACATCCTTCTAACCTCTCTACTGGGATCTGCCAGGATGTGGAAGAGTCCATCCAAGAACTCGGGGAGGTACACCAGCATGTTGATATCTGGCACGGAATCTAACACTGTCACCTAGAAAAGGGAAATATTCAACATGTTAGTAACTAGAAACTTTTAAGGTAACATTTGCTTTGTGTTTACCTTCGCATATGGTCTGCTCTGTTAATTTTTATTCAAACACAAATTTCATTTATACGGTGATAGGAGCCTAAATCCCTTACCCAGATTTCGTCAACCTTGTTCACAGAATTTGGGTAAGTCAATATTTACTTAGTGTTGAAACATAAAGTTTTTAGCCTTTTTTGTCATAATGCATTATAGTTTTATACCAACACAGATGAACTTTTAATGTAAGGTTTGTCAGATGTTTTACGTCTATTTCTTTTAAATTTTACACAAACTTTCTACTGTGATACAAGTGTATTTGATACGTACCCAAGACACCAGAAACTGCCTGGCAAACTGGTTCTTAGTGTAGATTCTCTCTCTCAGCAGTGGCATGAAACTGGCCAAGTCAAACGACGTGCTTTCTGAGACGATGTCCTGTAAATGTCAGCAAACCTTGCAGTTAAAATACATTGTACCAGGAAAGTACCCATCTACTAGCTAAGACCTACTAGGGTACTGGTGGCTCAAGCTTTCCATCTCAGGAGTTAAACTTCAATAAACAATATCACAGGGCAGAAATCCATTTCATTATGATCCTACGATATAGATTATCTCAGCAGCAATCAACAATCTCAGATCAACTTTCAATAGAGATTCTCAAGGAAATTAAGACTTGCTATTACTATGATGCCTTCTTCCAAAAAATAATTTCATAAGGTTGGTAGAACATATAGGATGCTGGGATTTTTCTTCTTACCCAACAGTAATGTCTCTCGCTTGTAAATAAGGTTAAAATCGACCTTGTCATTAGAAGCTAAATGTAGAAGTAATATAATACCTTGAGAAGTCGATCTAGAAGTTCAGAACCATTCTTGACGTTTGGATCTGGATCTGCAGCAAGCTTCAGTGGAGAAAAGTACCATATTGTAATTATGATCAATAACAGCACAGAATATGTTCTCACCATGATAAAAACAATCATCATTAATATCATAACAAAGGTATTTTTACTGATCTCCGAAGAACCTCCTAATGAACTATATACATTGTAAAAATGTCTCAAGTGATCTTGACATGTACATTTGTATGTAGAGGAAAGTCACCAAAAAGAGTGATTGTATAAAAAATTTTGCAACTGTTTTGTTCGATTTACAGTATGGTTGAAAACTTTTTTTTTGTAAACGGCCGAAAATTCATGTGCGCGTGGATGTCATCCATATAATCAAATCAACATGGCCTAAGGAATAAACAAAGGCTCAAACAAGCAAACAAGCACATGTGATAACCTTGCTAAGTCCATCAAAGATGTCGTTGAACCTGCCCAGCACAGCTCCCCTGGCCACCTTGACGATGTTGTACAGAGCCTCGCAGGCGTAGTAGCGAACACGACTGTCCGGGTCCGAGAAACACGCCAGGACTGGGTCAATCAGAGGGTCCAGGTACATGCTTGACTCCTGGGATTGTTAGAAAACATGCATATAGTACTGTAAATCACCTTATATTCCATTGCAATGGCCAAGTGGGTAGAGTGCTCGCCTTGCATTCAGTAGGTCGTGAGTTCAATCCCCGGCCGAGTCATACCAAAGTAATTTAGTACATTCAGCCTCTTGACAGCAAAAAAACATGATTTCAATGAAGCAATTCAGTTTTCCATGCACAGTAACACATAAAATCATGAACGGATGAAAGTCACTCTCACTCACTATCAGATTTAGCATCAGATTCTGAGTGGCAATGTGTTTTACATCAATAGATGTTAAATCAGCACAAAGGACAGGCAGAATAAAACTAAACAGACCTTTCTCTAAAAAAAATGTAAGTGTAGGAGAATAAAAATACTAGTAATATTTATTTAGTAATAATACATTTTCATTCAATATCATACCTTTCCCAGAGCGATTGCACAAGCTGCCAGGCCGATGAGGCCCCCTTTCCTGCTGTGAGGATTGTTGGACACGGCAAACTCATCAGTCAGGACTCGGATCAGCTGTTGGATCTGGGAACTGTTGTTCGCTGTGGAGAACTCCTTTACCATTCTGAGGAACACATTAGATTACTTAGAATTCTGAAAATTCTGAACCACCAACTGTACCTCCCCACGACACCCCAGATGGTAGAAGTGGACGGGTAAAGTAAAGTAAGTAAGAATTCTGAAGGATCAAGATTTAAAAAAATAATTCCAACAGGTTGGTAGAACATAGGACATTGGGATGTTCTTGTACACAGCCTAGAATTTGACCTACCTTGTTTAGGTTTCGATATGTCTATCAGACACCTTCCTCAGAGCTTATGTTCTTGCCATAAAAGTGCCACCTACATTACTGGTACATCAGCTATATACATAGAGCAGCGAGAGGCATTACTTAAGTAAGAAGGGGTCAGAAGTTCTGAGGAAGGTGTCTGATAGATATCAAAACTTGAGCAAGGTATAGGAAAAATCCCTGGCTGTGTACAAGAAAATCCCTAAATATGATATCTATATGATAACTTGTACCTCTATATATCTTATACTTGTGTTTCGGTGTATTCTGGTGTATTCCGGCAAGTAGGCTTACCAATTCAGAAGTGGCACTTGACCACTGACTTCTGCACATACCATAATAGGCCAACTGCACGTACGCATTATAAATAATGTTGGAAAAGATTTTCCCTGCACACATTGCATATTAACATAATAATTACACGTGAATTTTCATTTTGTAGTACTCTTTTTTTTTTATATAGCAAAAAAAATCGGAATCTACATGTTGTTTTGATACCATACGTAACGTTACGTTTCAAAATCAAATACTACTGAATAGCAGTGATTGTGGTTTATGATATATGATATTATGAATGACCGCTGTAGTAACATATGTAATATCATGTTTAGCTACGTATACCATCATAACGGAATTATTACGCGATCATACTAGTATTCGATACACTTCAGCAATCACACGTACGTACGTGAAAAACGCTGTGAAAAACAAAATTTGATGTAACACCCGGCAGTTTTATAGTACTGCGTCAAATCGTTGTTGTTGTCGTCCTTGTTTAACGTTTAATATCTCGCCAGACGTGGTCTCTCAGTGCTGGTTTACACTTGGTTCAGTTCAGAGTCAATTGTCTCTCTAGGAACTAGCTATTTAACACTTGGTGACTGATGATCTTACACTAATCTTACACAATCGTTCTCGCCCCCCTCCCACCCCTTCCACTCACTTTTCGATCTCCAGCGCAGCGACTTTCCTCTTCTCGTACAGCTTGTCGTTGAGCGCGCGGACGGTGGACAGGCTCAGCGGGGCGAACTCCTTCTCAGAAGAAGACATGGTGCCGCAAGAAAACCTCGGCGAGGTTTCTTTTTTACAAAAACTAAAGGCAGGCAGCGAACCCGGAAGCTAGCCGGGGCACACCTTGGGGTCATGAGGAGGTCACGGGACCGGAGGAATCCAGATCCTGCGAATCGGCGGACGGCCGAATGTCGCACTATCTTTTATTCAGCCAAGCTTTTTTTTTTTCGTCCAATTTAGGATATTTTAGGCCATGTTGATTTGATGATATGATGGCCAAAATATTTCACTTTAGCAAGAGCAGCAATTAGTATGTATTAGTATTTAATATGAATATAAATACGAGTAGACAATTTAATAGAAATAGCTAACTATCTAGTACTCGAAATTAACATTACTGAGCATATGAGACTATGTTGATAGTTGTCAAGAGGTTTCATAGCTATTGCCAAGGAGGTTAACCTCCTTGCTATTGCTAAGCAGGCCTAAGCAGTGTTACATGAAAAAGTAAAATGACAATAATAAATCGTTACATCTGAATAATGAATACAGACAAATATAAAATGCAATGTGTGTTCACTTCATTCTTTGTGTAATCATAAACTTCTAAGGATTCAAAATTACAACAAAGTTTAAACTATAAAAAACGATCACGAAAATGGAATGCTAATAGTATCAGCTGACGTATTTGTACTCACAAATACATGTATTGGGCTACTTCTTGGTATTGAAATATCTATGTAAAGGCCATATTTTCGTTTTCAAGTAATATTTTATGTGGCACTACTAGTACTTTCTCTTCGCAAGCCTCACAAACCGTGTTGTTACTTCTACCACATATTTCTCGCACCTGCTCCCTTATAGTAGTATTAGGATACAATATGCAATAACGAATGTGTACAAATATTCACAATATATATGATACATGTGTAAGCAAAAAAATCATCGCTATAGTTAATTGCGGTAATTCTTCTTCTTTCGCTCTTCTCTATTGATCCTTCGAAACACCGGCGGCAGCGTTCTCTCTAACAATACGCGACCTTTTCTTCCCACGGCCGTACTGGGCACCTGCCTTGGCTATCCCGTACGGGCTAACAGTTTCATCAAGGTCTTCATCCTTTATCGTTGAGTAATATGGGTCAATTGCAGTGCTTTCGGCGGTAGCTCCGTCAGCCATATTTTCGGGTACATTTTCGGAGGCATTACCCGGTTGGTTGTTACTTCGCAGTTCGACCATCGCATGTTCCTCCCTATAGATATTCTGTTTATTCCGTAGAGCGATGCAGACTGCGAAAAGGACAAGAATGGGTACTGTACAGAGGGGAACAATCACGTACCAGTTAACATTCAGATATGTCTTAACTCTCGTAGGAAGAAATACTATGATGGGGTGTGTGGGGGCTTTAGTGTTGACGACTGTTGAATGAGTGGGCGTACTCGTGCTACTTCTCTCAGAGGTGGCCAGTTTGTGTACCACATGCAGCGCACTGAAATTGTCTGGGACAAGTACTAGTATTCGAGTGGAATAAGTGCCAGCGGACGACTTTACACCGCATCGGATAGATCTCCCTTGCCACTGTCCGGCAAGTTCTACATCTACAGCTAACACAGACACCGTCCTTACACCATAGTTTGGAGCTGTCTGTTTGTGTGAGCAATTTGTAGTTATTACATGGGACGGCGTCTCCCATGTCCATCCACAAGCACTTTTGTCGTGTTGGACTGAAATGTTGAAGTGCTGAGAAGTCATGAGGTTGGCGTTTCTTTCATTCTCACCTAAACCCGGCAACACAATAGTAGTGTTATCTGGTAGGACCCAGAAGATACTACTCTCTTCCTCCCAAGTCGCCTGGCACCGAAACTGTAAATCATTATCATCAATGTCCTGCGTAATCTTCACTACAGGCGAGGGGCATGGCAAGTCGTTTGTGGGAACGGAGAAGATGTCTTTGCCCTCCATTCCCAGTGGGTGGTGGCAGGGAAAAATAGCAGGGATAAGAGTAAAGTACATCCTGCCTAAGATAGCGAACCAGCGATTTGCACAAGTACAGCGTAGTCTAGTTCCTTCCCAAAACAGCATTGTTGGTCGCTCTAACCTTAGGCCTCTTAGCCAAGATTCCCACAAAACCGTCAATGGATTGCCTTTCATACATAATGCGAATATCCCAAGACTGCGAAAGGCTCCTGGCTCTATAAGGGTGATCAAATTTTCATCTAGAACTAACCTGAATATTCTTCGTGTGCCGAAGAACCACTGCTTTTCGACCCTATTCAATTTGTTACCCTTCAGACACAGTTCGCTCAAAGATGCGTTTTGAAAAGCACCTTTCTTGATCGTCTCTATCTTGTTATAAGACAGGTCCAGCTTTAGCAACATTTCTAATTTCTCGAAATAATGATCCTCTAACTTAACCAATCGGTTGTGCGAAAGGTCGAGAACAGAGGTACGGTTCAGTCCATGAAAAGCCCCACGGTGAATTGAAGAAATCTGATTGGATGACGCGTTTAATTGTAACAGATTTTTTAGACCGTTGAATCCACCACGAGCTAAATAGCTCAGTGACGTGTGGTGAACTTGCAACCAATGTAAGGCTGTGAATCTCCCCAGACCTGATGGTGCTAGACTCGTCAGATTCACCCCCACGAATGTCTAGAAAGCGAATGTTTTGTAGGGTGTCACCGGGGACCAAAGAACCAGACAGGTTGGTGGATGCTACGTCAGTCAGTTTGAGAGACAAGGCAGTGGGCGGAATGTTACACGCAAGTGACCTGAAGTTCTCGAAACCTGACATGCTGCAGACGACACAGCACCACCTACGACCCATGTTGTCTACTAGATTGCGAATACTAGTATTAGGACAGGTCGAATTTTTGCAGACATCTGGTCGAAAGCTTCGGCATCCGATGTCAGTACGAATCCGCGAAGAGAGAACTCCTCGTGGAAATGTTAGATATACTGACAAAATCACGATTACAGCTCCAATGCTCTTCGCAAATGTGGCCATTTTGGACCAGTTTGGCAATATTCTATATTCAACTGGCGTTTTACAGCTTTTGAAAAAATATAGTTGCTGTGCCAATGTCTGCTTTTAATTTACCACGTCACTGTTAATTGTTGATAGTGGGGTTCGTCTTATACCAAATCTAATACAGATTATTTCCCCGTATGGAAAAAAAACGGATGCTTTGTGACAGATGTGTTGAAAAGGACAACAACTAAAAGGTACGCAAATTTTGAATATCAACTACCAGTAGATGACTACAGTAGTCGTCCTGTAGAAGAGAGCAAAGACAAAGTTTAGTGTAAGTGAGAAACAGAACCCGTAAAGTAAAAGGTGTATTAAAGCATCATCAGAAAGAGAATTAATGTCTAAACAGAGTCCTATCATCCTAGTAAGCTTGCCGAAAAGGCACAGGCGTTGATTACTAAGTAGCGGGCAGTGAAGTAAAAAAAAAGTGGGAGATACAATCGCAGCGGCACCCGCAGCTGCAAGCCGGGCTGTTGATACCCCTACGACTGGCATTCTTTTTTGTACTGGAGTTTTTTTTCACGCAACCCAACTTGCGTTGGGTGAAAAAAATTACAGTGCAAAAAAGAAATCCCTATAAAAAAAAAGCCTAAAAACACACACAAAAAAAAACCTCTGCTTGGAGAGTATGGCATTCAAGCCGCAGGTGCCGATGCGAAAACGTGCTAAAAGGGCGGCGGCATAACGGGGGCCATAACTGAAAGATTTAACTCTTCTGATGGGGCGGACTGCTTCAAACAGATACATGCGAAACGTAGAAAAGCTATTGATTCTCTGAATAGTTTTACCTCTGGCTGCTTCCGAAGATTGCGAGGGTCGAACTTTGTAGTTTACCCGGCAAGTACCAGTAGTCACTTGGTCTGTGCGAAAATAAAAACACGCCAGCATATATACGGGTGATCCACCAACATATATACGTGCGACCCGGACCCAAAAGAATGCATAGATTATAAAAACGCAGCCGTTTTCAAAATGTATGAATTATGAATCCAGGACACTGGACCAAAGACCTATCATGCTACACCCACACTGTGGGCCTTTATAATATTTTTTTTTAATTAAAGATACTTATTTTTACAACACTATATCAATCCATTCAGACAATCAGCTACTTTAAAGAAGAAAAGAAAGAACGGAATGTGGACTGAAAGTTTTCATGACTAAAATCTACACATATCTCCGAAAATTCATATTCGAACGGCATTTGCTTTGTAACATTACATATACCTTTTATTGAAATATACACGTGTTGCAAAAATAAAAGGACGGACAGTTACCAATAAGGATACTCCAATGATGTTATGGGCAATACAGACTTTTGAGTTCTGGACACATTGCTTTTCTATAGCTACATGTAGGTTTTCGTCAGGTTATGACTTAAAGATCATGTTAATGTCATCCCATCTTTGTTCATACCATTTCTTCATTGCATTTTTAAATGAAAGAACCCTCATATCATGGAAGAGGTGGGTAAATTCGTCTTCAACTGCCTCTCAAGAAATATCTGAGACTTCCGAGAAATATATATTAGACTTCCGAGGCCATACTGCTCGTCTGGAGGTCGCCACTCAAAATATGCAGATATATGTTCAATATGTACAGATTAAAACCCACTGTCTGCGAGGTAGGTGACTGTATGTATAATGGATCTGGGTCGACAGACATCATTGGCCAAGGACATTCCTTGCGTGGACCAAACAAGCATGCTAAACAAACTATTCTGACACGTAAGACTGTTAAAGAGGAAAAGAGGAAATAGAAGAACCCAGGTCTCCTCTCTTAAAATAAACACCTGTCGGCTGCTATGGAGCCCAAACTCACTTGACTTCTTCCCGAGCTACCTGGCTACCTCTAAAATTCAAGGCCCTAGAATGTCCAGATCGCGAGATATCAAATCTTCAATAACAGTAAAACATAGACACATTAAAGTACCGTTTAGTTCGATTTATTCATAATAAAATAAATACAACATTGTGACGTCAACAGCCTGTGTGGGGAGATGCCCAGATTTGATAATTCCACGTACCCCTGACGCGCATCTGCAAGGCCAAAGAATTATTAAGAATGAGATGAACGTGAAATGAACCAGAAGAATGAAATGGACATTAACGCAGTCGAATGCTACATCAAAAGTGAAAGAAAATGAAGATACAATTTGAGAATGGCACTAACATACATTTTATACAAGTCATGAACTTACATTAATAGCACACCACTCAAAGGGCTTTCAGTAGCTGCAGGTGCACTGGATTTGCTGAGCCCGGTACGGATTGCTAGTGTCGATATCGCCGACAGTCATATGTGCCGCTCCACAGCAGCAGATGGCCTACTTCCCAATCGAAATGAGGCCCCCCCAGTTGCCAGAGTAGCACTGTGTGCCTGTTGGGTACGGAATGGACCTTTCCAAACCAGTCGACTTTTCTTTTTCACGCTTCGTTGGAATCACTGTGGCTGTAACAGAGCCAGAGAATTGTGGTTGGGATAATACACATCTACACATGCCCAGAAGAGTTCTTTGATACATTCATTCATTTGGTTTTTATTAATTTTGACACTCAAACAAAACAATGCATAATGGCAACGAACTCAAGCAAAATAGCTTATCGATGAAAAAAGAAGATTGATGTGGGTCTCAGCCTTGCTGTTAACGATCATGCCACAAATGCAACCATGGCCAATCGCAGGACCACCCTGTTGAAATGTACAGCCTCCTCCATACAGTCCTGCCATTGGCTCACCACAGAACTGTGTGAATACGGAGTCTGCTTGTGTAGGGTTACTGTTTGCTACCGTGGTGTGCTGGACACTGGACTTACGAATCCAGCACCTTTGCCACAAAGCATGATGGGAGTGGTCATGTGACTGGGTTGCCATGGAAACAGAATGTGGTCAGACCTTTTACTACCTCATCATCGACCCTTTTCTATGTTTATAAAAAAATTAAATTGTTTGGCAAAAAAAAGCTGTTACTGCAAAATGTAACTTACCATTTTGTGTGTGACATGGGAATCGGGAGTCCAAATCTTGCTCTGCAAAGCAAAGTATCACACGTATATGCTGATGAGTATGACTTCAGATAAATCAAAATAATTATTATTAATTGAAGAATGGAATACATTATCCTCTTTTCAAAATGGTACAAAAATCTCAAAGATTTATCAGCCAGTTTTTTTCCAACAAATCTCAGCAATGTAATAAAGCAATG
The DNA here is from genome assembly GCF_001625305.1 of Branchiostoma belcheri. Classification (NCBI taxonomy): domain Eukaryota; kingdom Metazoa; phylum Chordata; class Leptocardii; order Amphioxiformes; family Branchiostomatidae; genus Branchiostoma; species Branchiostoma belcheri. Next base: position 947,814 of record NW_017804143.1, read on the forward strand.
CCAAAAATCTGGGTCTCAGCTTGAAAACTTACAGTCATACCAAACCCCATGGACACCTGCACAATACAAATCTGCACATTCAGAAAAAATGTCGGCCCCATCTTCTTGCAAACAAGTCTATTACTCCAGACTGCGCATTCTTCCAGGCCAATAATGTTTTGTGCACAGAAAATGTTTACACCTGAATCTGTCAATGTAAACATGTATTTTGTTGTGTACAAGTTGCAGGCTTGTTATTGTGAGACATCACATGGGGTTGACAAGGGTCATACATTCTAACAAGTCATCATTGACCCAGATGTGGCAAGTATTAAATCAAAAGTAAAAACACATATTATAGAAAAAAGTTTCATCTATGACAGTTTCCAATTTTTGCAGTAATATAAATGATACAACTGCATAAAAAGTGTTAGGCCTTATCAAGAATGACTTTAAAATCTGGGTATTTGTAATAAGTAAAATCCTTCAAATTCAGTTTTATATATTTGTGTTGTATAATACAAGTACATGGCCTAAACTATACTTGCCTTCACATTCTTGAAGTTGATTTCCAGTCTTCATCCTACAAGGCACAAGATATTAAGGTTTATGCCATTTTACTTGTTACAAGTAACGACACATCTGAAAATAGAATCTATAATAAGCAGTATTAATACCTGTAAGTCTTATTTTAGTCATACATTGTAGGTCTAAAGTTTTGATCATGGATCATATTTTGAGCTTTTTGGTATACAACAGAATAAATTGTAGGACAAACTATTATAGGGTTAAGATTCAAGGAGTATGATAAGAACAGATGTCAAATCATAGATAAATCAGTACATTTATCACAATATACTAAATACAGAAAGAAATCATCTTACCTTTTATGCATGTATATACACCAGCACTTGAGGAGAGTCATATCCTAATTAAAAGTTAGGATACAGATACACAGGAAAACTGTGCCTAAAACGTCTCGAGTTTTTTTTAATCTATCCAGTTGCTTGAGTTACTGTAGATGTTTTGCTGCGTATCTCAATACCTGGATGTCTAATCTTCATCAATGTACATGTGTACATGTATGTAGTTGGGATACATCTTCTTCCCATAATCAATACAGGACATACGTGTAACTGTCAGCATAATATCATTTATTGTGGACAAATCTACCTTAGGTAACCTAATGTAATATATAAATGTCTGTATTTGTGGACGGTTTACAAAACTCTTTGATCTGAAGATTTCTCTCAGGCTTTACAGACTGTCTTATAGGTTGTTTTGCTTTACCAATACAATTAACTTAACAAAAATGTTAATTTTGCAAAGTTTGCAAAGTGTGGGTAATACAAAACATATCTGGACATATACATGTACATGGATAAGCATGGTCTAGACAAATTAGAACTTAGTCATCTAAGACTTCCAGCTGGTGTTATAATTAATGCACAATTAGAATCATGAACCCATTTCCATGTAGACCTCTCAGTGTTTTATAATCTCTCTAAACCTTGGACAGGTTTATAAACATATGTCTGAGTATGCTTAGTGTTGGAGATACATGTGAATGTAGACCTACAGATCTGCACAAGTTACATTTGAGCTGAAATTTTCATCACTTTCTTGTCTTCTTCTTCTGGTTGAAATCGAATCTGCAACCATAAAAAATGTAACAAAGTTAAGCAAGTGCTTGGGAAATACTACAAAAATAAAAATACTTTTTTATACGAGGAATTAAACAGACCATCTACATAAGAGTTGCAACCATCCCTCAACAAAGACGGAGAACCACAGATTTTCTGCAAAGTATGATGTGTGTTAGCTGCATAACATGACGTCACAGAAGTGGTGGATTGCTCATTTTTTGACAAAGACTTGAGTTCTATACAGTCATAAACTTTAGTATGTTCGATTTCTTGCAGTGGAAATTACATTTGTACAGTTTAAAGTTGCTCCATACTAAACCGGCAGCAGAATAATCTAAACCAGGATAGTGTGAGTGAGTGACTACCTGTATGAAACACTTAACTACTAACAATAATAAAACAATTCTGAAGTAAGAATAAATTTCACAAATTAAGTCATCAAGGAATTTCAGGAGAACTCACTTAAAGAGGTCATCTTCTTCTTCCTCTTCCTTTGCCCTTTGACTCTCATCCTGTAAAGATTTATGTACTTATTAGTAAAATAAGGATGAAGACAGTCATCTTTGACTACAAAGGACTCCAAAGAAGAAGAATTCAACAGTTACTATGGCTGCAATATCTTGCAACTGTACGATGATCAAAGCACTGTTTGCTTTTCAAACCATGTCTTTTTGTAAACCATGCATGGTGATGGTTTCCGAATTGGGTGCCATGCTCACTGTGATGTCATTGCCTGATAATCTACTTATAATCTACAGTAGTCTTGTCGTGAGAGTTTCACGGATGTTCATGACTCTTTTCCTACCAGCCCTCCCTATCCTCCATACCACTGGGCAGGTCTTCCGGTCTGACACCTGCATCCTCACACAGTTACAGTAGTACTCGGTAAAAAACATTACCTTCTTGGCAAAGGAAAAAAAGAGAAACTGTAGTTTTTCAGGGCTGAAAACAGAAACAACTATTAATTTGAGGCCTAACATGAGACTCAGAAGTAGTTTTGACTTAACCCACCTCCATCTCATCCAGCCAGAAGTTGTGCATCTCATTACTGATCCTGGTGGGAACATGGACCACCAGGTCGTTACCCCCGATGATGCGAGGCAGGGCTCTCTCCATCCCAACATACGGAACCTAAGAAAGAGATACAAGATAGTGGCCATATGAGAGGACAGGATTGGAAAGAGTGAAGCACAAAAATCCAGTTTCCAGAGTCAAATTCATTCAGGTTCTAAGAAGAATACAAACAAAGAAGAAACAGGATGGCGGCCATGTGTGAGAGTACGTCATTGTATGTGCTCCTAACATTTTGAACATTTTGCCACGTCTGTTTGTACTGCCATCCAGTGATACATAGTCCATAGTTTTTACAGAATCTTCCAACATCCAACTGAGAAGTTGGTTGCTTATGGGAAAGTGACACAGGCTCTAGGGGCAACAATTCCGTGAAAAACAATCAAACTTAAGATTCTGTAGAATGGAGATGTTCAAAAAGTTGTATTTTCAAAGAAAAGTGTAACTCGTAAAGTGTAACTTGTTGCCACAAAGTACACGGAATGTAAAATTGAGACATCATCACTATAAGTACCGGTAGAAAGCTTTAAAAGCTGGAAAGGTGTGTTACACTGAAGGGCAGTTACCGGTACATGTATACTGGCTATACTGATAGCAAAACAGAATGACACAGAAATGTCAACACTTCTGAATTCATAGATTACATTTTCTGAACACTAAAAAAAAAAGCACAGACCTTCCTGAACTTCTTGAAGTTCTTGACGGGTGTTTTGTTGGGGTCGTGTGCATCCTCCGTGTATCTGGGCTGGGCAGGGCGAGCCTTTCTCACTACCAGGGACACCACGTCAACTGTGGTCAGGTTGGATGGCTGGTCTTCCTCCAGCTGACCACAGGAGGGCAGGTTCTGAAACATCGCAAGAACATCACGTGGGTTCAAAGAGGCAGGGTGGTCTTGTTAGGGACTCCACTGACTCATAATCATATCTTAAGGTTGTAGGATAGAATCTAAGACCACATAGCATGCCCCAACATTGTTCTCTTATAAAAAGTTACCTTAAACTGCATGACCATGTAGAAACTAATATGCCCAAATAAATATCACTTGACACTCATAATAAGTACCTAGCTCCTTTCCTTCAAGATGCAGGCTGTACCTGAATTTGCCAAGGCTCCACAGAAGTCAAGAACAGGGGGGTGCACTAGATTGAGGGCCTTCAGAGGATGTCAATCCATAAAATTAAGTCATTCTGGCCTAACAGAATAAGGCTTGACCTGCTGCATTTCTGTCAGTTTGTCCCATACATGTACAACACCATGTTTTCCATTTCAAAGTTTTATAAGTTAATACTACCTTTGGCCTCTACTGGCCACAGGGAAAAATGCTACTTGGATACTAAAATAAAGTTTTCTACAAACCATGTCCAACTTTATCTTGGAAGTTGTAGTCTTTCTTTCTGTATCTTCCTCTGCAGCAGAGGCTCCATTACGTGCTGTAGATGTCTGTTCATGATGTAAACAGGATATTTTGTATAAATTTGAATCAACACCAGATACATCAGATGATAATGATTGTAATAATCTATTGCAAAATAACTTAACAGACTTAACATACATTGTATCATTCAAATTCAAAAGAAACCCAACAGAAACCAAAAGACGACAGCAACATACCGGCTGAACAGACAAATCTGGCTTCTGCTGCTTCACAGTTTTTCTCCATTGCTCATCCTCCCCCTCTTCCTCTTCTCTTGGTCTCTTCCGGTTGCCATGGCTACCGACCACCCCCTCCCCTTGTCCAATCTCCTCCACTACCTCAGATTTTGCCTCTTTTGTTTCCTGCTTTCTTGGTCCCATCTCAAGGGAATCGTCACTGTCCCAGCCAGCATGCTGTTTGTCTCTCTCCCTGTTGCCATAGTTACTGTTGCCATGGCTTCTGACCATGCCCTCCCCCTGTCCTCTCTCCTCCACTGCATCATCACATGTCTCGTTAGCTTCTTTCTTACTAGGTCTCATCTCAAAAGGATCGTCGTCCTCCCAACCAGCTATCTCTCGCCGTCTTCTCTCCCTCTTGGGTCCGTGTCCGAAAAGATCCTCTTCTTCATCTGAAGACACGTTTTCTTCTGTCTGTTTTGCCTCTGGCTGTCTAGGTGTCAATACCTCTACTTTTACTTTAGGTGGGTGAGTTTTCTTAGCTTCCACATTTGTCTCTTTTTGTGGTACAGTCTTGGAGGATGTTGCCGGGATTGGCGATCTTTCTTGTTTGATCTCAATCTTCTTTTCGCTCACTTCCACGTTTGTGTTTGGAGTCTCAGTAATTTCTGTGCTGTCCTCCGTCCTACGTTGTTGTTTGGCCTCCGAGTCTTCAGTTGCCTCTGAATCCTCCCTGACCCTGTGAAATAAAGACTGAGGTTGGTGAAACGTGCTGGTTACAGTATACACTCATAGTACTATAAATTCATTCAATTTTTGACAGCAAAATAACTTAAAAGCATATCAAATATTTCATGATTCACAGTATAATAGTATTGTAGTTTCTAGTACTCAAAATTAAATCTCAAGTATCAGGCTGTGGTCTTCTATCTAAAAGGTCTGTCTGGTTACCTTTTTTTGGAAGAAGAAGGTCCAAAGTAACTCATCAGAGTGTTTTTCTGGTTGGTTGGCTTCTTGGGTCGTGACGACTGTTGGCTTGTCCCCGCCTGCATCTGGGACTGGCCTGGGTAGGAGTATAATTTAAAAGTATGAAAATGCACATGATTTTCAACATTTACATGTAAAAATATTTTGAATGTGGAATTTTGCACCTAGAAAATACTGATATATTATGTTTGCACTGCATATCTCAGTATATATCAAAGTTTATAGATAAAGGGGAACTTGATAAGAGAGGGGACTAACATTAATCAAGACTGCTCATCATCAGATGCACAGTCAATAGTCATGTCTCTGGATCTCAGCCAGAGATATCAGTAACTTATTCTATCTTAATCTGTTAACCATGGCCATTCAGCAGAAGTCTCTATCCCTATGTATTACTGTTGAGTAATCGGAAAATAAATGCACGTACTTCCATTGTTAATGTTTGGTCTGCCTACAGAGGAGTCATACCCACCTGACACATTACTGTCACTGACCACACTCCGCCCTGATGGCACAGTGCCCTGGGACTGAGAGCATTCTGTGTTTGACACGTACACCTCAGCACTCTGGGAAAGAGACTGTGATGGGATGGCCTGCGACTGGAACAGTAGACAACCTATCAAGTGACAGACGACATTTAGTCACAGATATGTGTACAGTCACTGTGGCAGCTAGTGTTGTAGCCAGCGCCTGTCTTTTTGTTATTTGACTGCATTTTGCTGTCATGACAGACAAAATTTTGCCTAATCTGTCATCTTTCACAATGCATATGGCAGTATTTTCTGTTTAACTTCATATAGTGTTTTGACAGTTACATATAGTTTTGTATGCTTGTCAATGTTGTGTGGATATGGGCCACATATCTGACGTAAAAAGTAAACAATATTGGATACAAAAGTTTTACACAACCAAGATTGTCCCACACAAGTGCTTACATTTCGGTGTCTATCAGATACCTTCCTCAGAGCTTCTGACTAGAGTTCTGCTTCTCGACGCTATATGTAGCCGATGTAGGTGGCGCCTTTGGTTGTGTAAAAGAAAATTCCTATATCCTACACTTTACCAACCTTATGAAACTATTTTTGGAAGTAAACAATATCATACCCGGGTCAATCTCTGGATTACAGTAAGCATCGACCGAGGAGTGCAGCACGGCCAGACCCACCTCTGACTCCTGGACGGTACGCCGAGCATTTCTGTACAATCAGCCAGTCAAAACATCTTTCAGAAATAGGTAAAGTAATGCATCATTTGCAAAAGTAAACCAGAAAATTTGAAAATCTACAGAATGTCAGGTGAACCTTTGAAAAGAATTTGACAAAACTAGGGCAGACATATTTTGTAATTAAACTACTGTCAATCAATGTACAGTGTAAACATGACCGCCAAAGCCGCAAACATAAAAGCACCCCAAAAAAATCTGAAATTATGTCTTTTTAAGAATGTTCATTAGGCCACACCAATTTAATTTCTTGGTTAACGGATTCGCCGCTTCATTTTTTTCTGATTTGCAAATAAAAATAAAAATCCAAAATCAACTGCAAAATGCTCATATTAGTATTTTGCCCTGAACAATTGAAAACAGACCTTTTCATCCTAGTTGTTACAGTTATTCCATCTTTCAATGCAATGGTATCATTAAAAGTTCAAAATTCATTGTTTAAATTTTGAACCAGCCTGGTGTGTTGACTTCATGGCTCCTATCGTACCATTTTGGGCCATAATACGATGCCTAGGCCTGTTTTTATTTTTATTTTTTTCGCCCGCCCGCTCCATTATTTTTCTAGAAAAATCCGTTAACCAAGAAATTAAATTGGTGTGGCCTTATAATACAATACATTGCAATAAGACATTCTTTATATTGTTTCAGTGAAAAACCAACTTTGTGAGAAAACTTGTGCTCTCTCTGATCCACTTCTGTTGTTGGGCGTCGGTTACGGTGCGAGGATCACATGACATGACAACAACCCCCTCTCCCAGAAATGAGCTCTTCCAGTCAGGAGGTGGAGCCTCCATCAAAACAGTCTCTCCTCCACCCATGCTGACGACTTGTCCAAGGTGTTTGAGCTGAAAACAAGTAAACCTTTCAAACTTTCAACAAGTATTTACATCATTAGGCCACACTGATTTAATTTTATGGATGACATCCGAGCATGCATTGATTTTTAACTTTTCTCAAAAAAAAGTAGTATAGCCAGCGACAATAGGGAGCCAGCGGTAACTATGGAGGACGGCATCTACTAGACTAGGGTCCACGACTCAAGAACTTTGCCGTTTTATAAATTCTGCAAAAGGCCAGCATGTGCGAACATGTCAGGAAATTCACTATGTACTTCCGCAAATTCACAGTACCAGAGAAGAACATAAAATTGTAAAGAAAGTGGTTGAAAGGTTACTGTACCTGCTTTTGTGTGAAAAAGATGAACTTCAACTTCTTGAAGAGTGTCCTTCTCTCGCGGTTGGACTTGAAGGACACCTCGTTCGGATTTATGGTTGTCTCAGCAACTGGTGGCTCAAAGCTGTCAATCACAAAAGAAAAACAGCTTCACACATTTATACACTAGTGTAGCAAATGATCATTCTCATGTATATCTTTGGGTTGGATTATTATAGACATACATGTAAAAGAAAAACATGAAAAATATGTATCAAGCAGCAGGGCTCTCCCCAAGCAATGAAGCAAGAGTGCTCTCCCTCTCCCCCAAATCTTGAATCCGGTATTTAAATTTTCATCATCATTTAAGACAGCAGAGAACTTATTATTATTACTACTAGGAAGTTGTTTCAAAACATGTCTCCTTTCTAATGAACTGGAAGGTAAAGAAACTGTCTAGCTGGTGCAGCTAATCTTTAACTCTGACTGTATGTACCAGTGCAGGTATGCAGAAAAAAGGACTTCCAGCCCTGCATGGCATCACATATCTGGCAGTTATAAAAAAAAAAGGAATAAAATGTTAACTATTGGATGTGGCATACACTTATTGAGAAAAATATAAAACAGGCTTACTCCTCAGGCTCTGGTATCTGTGTTCGACTAGTTGCTGCTTCAACCATCTTGTGAAAGAAGCCAGGAGTCACTATAGGCTTACAGCACACCATGGCTGAGATGGTCTGTGTGAGCAGGAGAAGTTGTTTATGAGAATAAGTACCTTAAAAATTTCAGGAAAGTGAAGATTCTTTTAGAAAAGTAAAAAAAAAAACATGTAGAAGTACTGAATAGAAAAAAAAAGATATAAAAACAAATAGGACAACTACAAGGTCATTAGCAAGCAATAAATAAAAGTAGAAATTACGGAGGGCAAAACAAGTGCTAGAAAAAAATTAGAGATTTCAGACTTGCAGAGGTATTTTTCTTTTTCATGTTCACTACGTCTGGACTAGGGTACACAAACCCACAACTCAGCCACCCAAAGCAATACTTCCACCTGAAAGTAACAGTAATGAATCACCTTGACAGTGACCTTGACATTGGACATGACAAGGTGAGTACATTCCTTGTTCCACTCAGGGACAAGATGGCCGCCCAGCCTTAGGAGAAGCTGCTTGAGTTTCTTCTTCAGTGAGGCTTCCAGCATGGAGGAGGTCACAACCAGGGGCTGGTAGTGAACTCTGGTGGGAGACAAATCGAAGAGAGTAAAATGACTTATAATTGTCAAGATTTACCACATTTGACTGTACAAACATGTCAACCCCGAGACCAGACTGTAAGGTTTGAACCACTCACACCAGGAAGGACCCCTACTATTCTTGTTAAGTGTGGTGGGATCTTTAATGTGCAAGAAAAACAACATTTTTCACTAAATAGACAGGTTAGTATCTGTTCGAAATGAAACTTCGAACAGGACTCAATAAACTACAAATCTCTGCAGAGTGTTTAACTCATATTTCCTGTGTTGGACCTTTTGAACTCCTCATGCTGCCTGTCAATCTTCCTCTGACCCATGTGCTGTCAACCTACTCAATCGAGACAAAAACACACACTTCCATACACAAGTAAATAATTGATGATTAAAGTGCGTGATTACTATAATGAAAACTTACTTCCACTTGCTAACCGCTGCACCAAAGGTGATGACATCATCACTCTTCAGAATGGCCTGACCTTTGACCTTCTGGTCTCCCACCGATGTTCCAAACTTGGAGAGATCCTGAAGTGTCAGGATGGGAAGTTTCCTGTGGTCGCCCTGCGAGCCAAGCATGTCCAGATCAAAACTAGAAGTTCCTCTGTAAATCACTTTATATTCATGGTAGCAAAATTTCGCGGTCACATTCAGACACATTCACGGTAATCACGGAACTATATGTCGACTACACGTGGTGATGGCAGGTGCAGAAGAAAAAAGTCTGTCCACGAATTGCGGTAATGATACAATGTAAATTCACAGTGCAGAAGTGACCGCGGATACTAGTATACAGTGTGATTTATAGCACTAGTACCATAAGAAGCAACCAGAGCAAAAATCAAATAATTTCAAGGTCCCATCAAGACCTCTACCACTACTCACTAAATATCAACTTTCTTGGGGAAGGATAGGAATAGGAAGGATTATGACACTACAACACTACAGGCTAATACATACAAACAAGAGAAATCCATTGCAACATTACAAAGATACATACCAGATTAGGCTCAACATGGGACACTTTGAGCACTGCATGTTTTCGGCTAATGGACGAATCACCTGTGATCAGTATAGGGCAGTCTGGAAAAAAAAACAGTACAGTGATTGTAAGAGCTAAAAAAAAGCAAGGGGTAGAGTAGGCAGTTTTTTTAGGGTCGGTCAGGAAACAGGAAACACATTTTTTTTCCTAGGCCTAGAAAGTTCCACTCTAAAATGTAGTTCTAGTAAAAATGAGTCATGAACACCTCAATCCTTGGTTGAAAACTCTGAACGTTGAGGCATGACTTTATAATTTATTCTTTTCTAAGCTCTTCTTCTTCTCTTCTTTCCTTAAACGACCTCCTTCGTCTTGTCGAAGATTATGTCGTTCTTGGGTGTACTGCGCAAGGGGGGGTGGGTAATGTACTAAGGAAATGGAGATTTCAAGGGAGGGATTACAGCTTGGACTTGAAGTCCTCTAAATTGCTACTAAGAGCAGTGTGAGCCGGCAGGCTGTTCCACTCTCTGATTGTTTGTGGAAAGAAGGATCTCTCTCTATACAATGTCCGACATCTGGACAGCTGATATGCGGGATGGTTGAGTCTTGTCGGTTTGGAACAGCTAGGGGTGGGTTTGGAGCAGCAATTAATGATCAATGAGCCGTTGTGGTATTTATAGAAATTGATCAGCCTTGATCGCATTCGGCTCCCTGGTATTACTTGATACATGTTACATGTATTTTTAGTACTTGGTATGAAGATTCTTACCCTTTCTTCCAACCTGGTATTCTTGGCCGACCAAGAGATGATATTCACAATCTGATGATACAAATTAAAAGCACAAAATTGTTATATGGACTTCATAGCAAAAGTACAGAACTATATGGCTCTCGTTCTTCCCTCGCACCATCAAGGAGTGGAATGAACTTGAGCCCAGTGTGGCGGAGGCGAAGTCCATCTCCCAGTTCAAAGCAGAGCTGGGACGGGCTTCGCTGCATTGAGCTGCCTCCCGGTCCTTGTACATATGTAAATACGTGTAACACTAGCACCACTGATTTCACTTGTCCTGTCCTTGCACTTGTCCACGTCCACCCCTACCTTACCCTTTGTTTGCACTTTGCACACAGTACTAATGCGCAGCTGCTAGTAATCTTCTTTTTAGAAGGCTAAGCAGTACTGAAGATGATATGTATGGTAACTTTTTCTAAAGTAATTCACATATCTTCAATGGTATATTTCTCTGAGATACAAATGTATATACATGCAACATGGTTATCAACAAGAAAATTAGGGTATGTCTAGTGTCTATTACTAGTATTTAGCTTTAGGAGATACGTGTAGATAAAATACTTATTCTTGTTGTATACAAATAAGCAACGTCAGCTCTAGAATCTAGTAGAAAGAAACAGCTTTCTGTGCATAATATTAAAAGAACTTTAACTTCGTAAAATTTGTACAGGGGAGGGGGGGGGCAAATAATATAGAGCTGGGACCAAAGTTGGAAAATAGCTTGTGCGCTGGGCACCAAACGGAGTAGAAACCTGGTTGTGAGGTGTTGGAAAGGATCCACATCTTCCCTGTAGCCTATAGACCAGCTAGGCCAACATTCGGGCTCAAAAAAGCACGTCCAGTTTCGCTGTTTCGTCAGACTTCGCAAGTTACTGCCTCCCGCGAAAATGCTCAAAATGGCGTGGTGACTGTGCATCATGGGAAGCAGGGTTATACCATTCACAGGAAGGGATATTCATTCTGATACGGCAGCGTTATTTTTTTTCGGTGAGCGACGCGAGTTATACCAACATTCTTCATTTAACTTCCCAAAACCCATTAAATTTGGAAAAGGTGGGACATTACGTCTTCCATGGTCTAAAAAGGAGAAGTCAAACCCCTTAGACATAGTTTTTGACATGCGGCTATAGACAACTACCTTTTCTCATGAAGATTTTAGTTCCTTTATGCTCTGTTTCATTGTTCTTTTATGTTTGTAATTTGCAATAAACTTCTCTATACCGCGGAGGGGAGGTTTTGTCGCCGAGGGACTTTGCCGCCGAGAGACGGTTACTGGGAAACGAGCGTCCCCATGCGTGATTGATCCACAGTGGCTCAACTGGTTGTGTTAAGGCACGGTAATTAACGTAAGCGAGCGACTGTGAGTGCAGAGATTAAAGTTCCCTGCTCATTCAAAGGTCACCAGAGCCAGGACGAACTAAACAAAGTATGGCGGAAAGTAAAGAAGGGCGGCTGGCGGGGCGGTTGGCTCTTGTGACTGGTAAGCTGAATCTCATTGCCAATGTTAGGGGGTCGTTGTGATATAACTATGTATTGAGAACGCGAGGGACGTCACCCAATCAGCTACTATAGTATAATCCCATCTTGGCTCGGGGTCGGCTTTATTGGAAGAGCACTTATAATTATGTCTTCTTTTTTTGTAAATTTCTTTAGTTTTTAGTACTGTAACAAGTGAGTGAGTGGGTGAGTGAGTGAATGAATGAATGAGTGAGTGAGCTGTGAGCCAGTGAGTGAGTGAGTGAGTGAGTGATTGAGTGAGTGTGAGAGTGAGTGAGTGAGCGCGTGCGTGAGTGAACGAGCGAGTTAGTGTGTGAGTGAGTGAGTGTGTGAGTGAGTGAGTGAGTGAGTGAGTGTGAGAGTGAGTGAGTGAGAGTGAGTGTGTGTGAGTGAGTGAGTGAGTGAGTGAGTGAGTGAGTGAGTGAATGAGTGAGCTGTGAGCCAGTGAGTGAGTGAGTGAGCGAGTGAGTGTGTGAGTGAGTGAGCTGTGAGCCAGTGAGTGAGTGAGTGTGAGAGTGAGTGAGTGACTGAGTGAGCTGTGAGCCAGTGAGTGAGTGTGTGTGAGAGTGAGTGAGTGAGTGAGTGAGTGTGAGTGAGTGAGTGAGTGAGTGAGTGAGTGAGTGAGTGAGTGAGTGAGTGAGTGAGTGAGTGAGTGAGTGAGTGAGAAATCCCACTTTTCGTGCAATGGGATTCGAAAGTCTGATGATACGTTTTCAGGGGGAGGTGGTGCCATAGGCCGAGCCGTCTGCAGGGCCTTTGCTCGGGAAGGAGCCAAGGTTGTTGTTGCCGACATCAACAGCAGCGCCGCCAAGGAGACTTTGTCGGTACTGCAGGGCGATCCCACAAGCCACCGGGAGTATGAAGTTGATGTGTTGTCTTCAGAGGCGGTAAGAAACGTCTGGAACATGAGTGCTTTGAATCGAACTTCAATTTGAAGTGTGCGATCTTTCTTTGTATATCTTTTTGAAAAAAATGTGATTAATGAATAAATGAAAGGGCACCGATTTCTAAAACAGAAATTTGTCGATTGCAGATCAACCAACCGTTTGTATTTTGTCCCCCTTGTTTCTATCACGAATCATAAAAATAACAGCTAACTAAGAATTCACTGCACGGAATCCTACTTAAGAACATTTTCGACATTTATACATGCTTTAAGCTGTGGATTTAGTGTACTAAAATACGCCGATTAAACTGAACCAACTGCTTTAAGGAGAGTCTCAAATACCATCTAACGTTATTCTATTAAACCCTTCATAGGTCCAAGAGATGTTTAAAGTCGTCTGCAGTGAGTACAAGACCGCACCCAGTATCGTGGCGCCTATCGCAGGAGGGACTCCCCTGGGGGTTGGGAATATCCTGGACATGTCGGAAAAGTCCTTCAGCTTCACGATAGATCTAAATCTCAAGGTTTGTCTGCTAACCCCTTGTGAGTCCACGCACACTGTTAATAGACTAACAAGTTAGTTTAGTTGCCCGGAAGACATGTGTCGGGGCTTATACTACGTATCTTCAATCTTTTTTATTATTATTAGGCCATGTTCATTTGATTATATGGATGACATCCTCTGGGAACCTCAACACTGATGCGAGCGTGCGAATAAAAAAAATTGGCAAAAAATTAGCCTTCATTATGAAATCTACGTGGTCATGAAGGTTGAACAAATAATATGATAGTTTGGTTCTCAAAGTCGTACTTTTCTAAATCGCCAGGGGACGTTCCTGACCATGCAAGCCGCTGCAAGGGCGATGATTGACAACAAGGTTAACAACGGATCCATCATCACTATTGCCAGCAGAATAGCTGAGGTCTGTCACCATGGTAACTGGTGTTGGGTTACATGATGTTGCAATTTTTTAGTAGGAGTGTAGACAGCACGTCGGCAGAACGTACTGCGCCTGCGCAGAATCCCGATTTTTCACGGTTTTCGTTGATTTTTGGTCAACGTTGCATTAGAATTTTGCTTGTTGCAGACGATATTTTTTCCGACATAACATTCGGAAACTACAGACGGAGTGTTAGCCTTATATGCGCGAATACAACCTTATATGGGACATTCTGCGGAAGTGCTATGCACAATGTATTACGGATTTCGCGCAGGTGCAGTACAGGCCGACGTGCTGATGTAGACTCCTGTCACCATATATATGAATGTGTTAGAGTAAACATTATGTATTTGCTTGCAAATGTTGCCTTTCTAATGAATTATTGTTTTGTTCAAAACAAACAGCACACATATGATATTTGCACCGTTAGATCAAACAACGGCCCTAGCCAACTTGTTTGATTTGACCCTCAGTAGCAGTGCAAATAAACTGGCGTACCATCTTTCGATCATCTATGAATATGTCTCTTACTGAATTTATTGTCATGTCACAAGTTCACAATTCTGCCATTCTAACTGCCATGTTTGCGATAGTATTGAAATATACCATTCATATCTACCTTCCCCACTGCGTTAGCGTTTTGCCAGCCGTCAGCCAATCAGATACTCCCGTCTTGTTTTGGAGGGGAAATTACCTGCCAATCACGTTGCCTCCTGAAAGTAAGCGGCGACGTGATTGGTCGGTGACAGCGGTTAAACACAGCAAAAGGGGGCAGGTTTGAATACGTACAAGCAGTAGAGCCGGTGTGAGAGCATATGCGTCCTTTCTTGTTCCCTTTGTGATTTTTTTATGATAAAAAACGTACCTATTAATTTTTTTTACAGACGCCAAGAGCAGGGTGGTCCAGCTACATAGCGGCAAAAGCGGCCGTGCAACAATTGACCAAAGTAGCCGCATTAGAACTAACTGCGTGAGTTACATAAAACTACACACACATCTACAAATCTGAGAGAGAGAGAGAAAGAGAGAGGGAGAGAGAGAAGCGTAAATGTATTGCCGTGATATATATATA
>NW_017804143.1:963039-1018512 GCF_001625305.1 Branchiostoma belcheri
ATTTATATATTTATATATATATTCCGTTGGTAGGTAGGTGGGCCTTGATTAGTCCTCATAATAACTAAATTTTGGCCCACCTAGGAGCTTGTTCTTGAAATGCAGTGGCGTTTGTTTGAAAGACTTGAAGCCGGATAACTCAATAACAGGTTGACAGATCGTCATGATTTTTAATATATACGTCGCTTAGGTAAAACTTCAAATACTAGTAATAAGATGTCATCTGCACATCATGATCTGATATGCATAAGTAATGATGGAACTCCGTAAATCCGCTACATTTGACCATAAGAGTATTCAGACATGTTTGAACTGTGCACAATACCTACGTAATAAGTTGTGTGCACTACGTATCATGTTCGTTCGGTACAGAACTTACTATTTCATGATACACGAACGGCCTTACATCGTATATCATTACAGACGTGGCATCCGATGTAATGTTGTTCTTCCGGGACCAGCCAATACCCCTTTCATGGACAAGTATGTGGGAGCTCAAGGCTCACTTCAAAACCACTACACAGCAGCGGTAAGTAATGCAGGTCGCATTTCCAAACCCGGGCCCGGTCGGTCAGTCTTATAGAACGAAAAGTATAATATTGAAGACAGCAAAGCACAAATAAAATTAACAAAATTAACAATGGGAACTATTTGCGTATATTATTGATTTAAGTTGTTGATTTTTCGTTAATAGAAACAGCCCGGCCGCGCCCCGGTTTGGAAACATAAGAGATATGGTCGGCGTTTTGTCAGCTTCCTTTTTTGGTGACACCTCAGAGGCGGACCTCTGCCCTCCAAACAATTTTACATATAAGCTGTTCTGTTTATTACCCTATGCATTAGTGTATGTAATAATTGATCATTAGATGTTGATGATTATTTTTTTTCTGTAACTTTCAATACGTCACTTAACTTGTGTTAGACTTTCTGCATGTTGCTTGCGGGAAACCGATTTTGTTCATTAGATATTAACTCTGTTTCTAAGATAAACTAGTTCTATTTCAGAATCTCTGAATGATTTTACCCCCCCCCCCTTCTCCCTCAAATGTAGGGTGGAAGTGGGATTCCTCTGGGACGTTTTGCTGAGGTAGATGGTAAGTTTTATCTATTTTCCAAGTTTTCTGCCTAGTGTTCTTTCTCTTTTTGTTTAGTTACACCCAATCAAAAAGCCATTTAATAGTCATTTTTTTATTCTATATAGAAATAGCCAACGTCTTTACCTTTCTGGCGTCGGATGAAAGCAGTTATGTGAGTGGAGCGTCCATAAAGGTGACAGGTTAGTACACCCTCCTCTTTCTGTTAGATTTAACAGTCTGATTAATATATTGCATATTTCATTATACAGTGGTCTGTATGGGGTCTTATTCAATTTCGAACACAAGAAAGTATATGTTTCTATTATCATACAATGCAATTTCAAATATCTACCTTACACTCTCGGTTATATGAATAATTATGTAAATATCATTTCATATCAAATCATCTGACCTAAACCTACTGCCTATGTAAATATTCAAATGTTATTATTTTCATAATTCATGTGCATATACCGTAAACATATTGTTAATGCTGCATATTTTGAATATTGCATATTGTTTTGCTTTTCCCTTTTTTCAATTAATCCTTTTGTTTAGTAATAAGGCCATGTTGATTTGATTATATGGATGACATCCGCGCGCGCATGAATTTTCGGCCGTTTCCAAAAAAAAAGTTTTCAACCACACTGTAAATCGTGCAAAACAGTTGCTAAATGAGCAAAAATATACCATAAGTTGCAAGGAAAACATTTAGAAACGATACCAATGTCGTAGAATGCCAAAATCAAAGGAAAAAAGACAAAAATGTAAAGAAATGAATTCGAAGAGTAGATTATTCGCCATAACATATTCTGTGCCATTTGTTCAACCTTCATGACCACGTAGATTTCATTGTGAAAGCAAACTTTTTTTTGCAAAACTTTTTTTTTATTCGCACGCGCGCATCAGTTTTGGGGTTCCCAGAGGATGTCATCCATATAATCAAATCAACATGGCCTAATGTGTATCCCTGTACAGAGAAGTTCTGTCAAACGTTTACTTTGTTGATACCTTTCAGGTGGGCTTCAGTAGGTCAGACTCAGTACGAGAGACACAGAGGAGTGACGATGGCACGTCAGACTGTAGGAGCTCAACATCGGCGACGCAAATTTCCGTCTCGTAAACTGTCGTCGCCTTTCAGAAAGGTCGTCGCCTTTCGATGCCATATCGGAGCGTGCCATATCTTTATCTTTTTTGTTGTCCAAAAACGTATAAAACGCACTATATACTATAAATATTATAGTATATAATATTATCATATATATACTATGATGATGATGATGATATACTGTAAAAAGCAAGCAACATTCGAATTGCAAATGTAAGGGAGGATCATGAGAAATAGTAAAACAAAAAAGCACAGGCTCGGACTGGAACTGGTCAAAAAGCGCAGATCTAAAACCTTACCTATACCCTAACCCTCTACACCACAAAACATCACGGTGTGGATCAACCGTGCTGATACACTTAAAGTTAGCCGTTCTGCGATATGGCATCGACCGTTTCAAAAGGCGATGACCGCTTACGAGACGGAAATTAGCATCGGTGACAGACTAGGATAGGAACTGGCGCCTGCCATTGGGATGGCCCCGTACAAGCCCCGTACCATGGGGCTGTTTTGAAATGTTGAAAATTGAACCTTTGAGAGGATGTCAAAGGAAAAATCAGAGATTACTTCTTATTCAATGACAAAGTGATCAGTTTTTGTAGGATTACAACCCCGCTGGTGATACATAAAGAAAAATCTTTGACCTTTAGTTAACAAAGTGGACCTTTGAGCCCCCCCCCCCTGGCTACGGGCATGGATTGACTTCTTTTGAGGCAGAGGGAGACGAACTTACCCACTTCGCCTATGATATGTGGGTTCTTTGATTTAATTAGTAAGATTGTTTTCTCTTGGTGGGGGATAGTGGGGAAAATAAGGGTGTATTTTGGACACGGTGGTAAATAATCGGATTCTGATATTATTATAAAATGAACAATTTGAGATGAAAAGGTTTATTGGAATCGTTATTAATGGCAAAGGGTGGAGGTTTTAAAAATTCAGTGAAATCCATTAATGGTCTAACGGCGTCACATCCTAATTGTCCGTGATCTGTTAAAGCACAAAGAAAGCCATACATCATATGTGGCCTACTTTTTGAACTTTAAGACACCTGCTACCTTGCTACTACAGAGAGTAGAACGATACTGTGACCTTATCAGGCGAATAGTAGTATAACTCTCCATGCAGAGGGTTGGGTTTTGGCTTATGTTTGGAGACTGTTTTTAGGCCTTTTACGATTTAATTAGTTTAATATGAATACGATTTGATAACCGATCCTTGACTAATGTTGAAAAATCCATCTTTCTTCTGCGCTTTGATCATCCTGTATTAATCAAACCCATTTCAATTATATTTTTAACATCACAAAGAAACGAGAAGAAGCCGAACCTCTGCATTAGAGTAGTTTTAGAGCTTATGTTATGTAGTTAGATTAGTATCAGCAGTCCTGTTTGAACTACAAATACGTATATACCTTTTTATCTGTTCACCTGTACCTGCCCGATATGGCATGGATGTACAATAAAGGTTGGGTACTAAAAATAACCTTGTGGTTTTGGTCATGTAACGACCGGTGCCTAACGGATGAAGGATGTAGTGTATTGATGTTGTTTATCCCAATTCTGCTGCTTACTTAGTTGCCATAGTGAAGTCAGTGGTACGTATGAGCGAATTCCTGGTAACGGTGGCGTACTCATGCCAAGTTAGGGCATTGCTTATACCCCAGCAGATCGTTTGGTGGCCAGAAAACAGTCCCAAATAGCCAAGACAGTATCAAATCGGCAGATCAAATTGCCAAGACAGTATCAAGTTGGCAGAGCGATATCTTTTGGTGGCTACTGTACAAGACAGTATCTTGATCTCTTGTCTGCCAGGAGAGCAACTAGGCCATTTGACACCACAGTATATCCTTGAGACAACGGGGTCATCTTCCACGCCCGAACAAAGATGAACGACAGCTTGGTGAATCTTACCCAAGGAAACTCGACAGCGTACGAGACATTCTGGCCGTGTGTCCAGTGGCGAGTGAAAAATGAGAAGGACTAAAATCTGGCGTACGCGTTAGCCGCATGCTGACATCTTTCCGACCCGCTACAGGTCGAGAACAGGAAAATCGGGATCGCATCCGCCGTGGTGGGGGCAGCCAGTATCCTCCTGAACGGCGCGGTATTGTCTGGAATTTTCAGAAACCACCAGCTGACCGAACACATGTACATGTTCGTGGCAAACCTTGCCGTGGCGGACTGTGTGGCAGGTTTGTTCTCTTTTCTCTTTTGTGCCATCCTGTACTGGGAAGTCGTGCAACCACTAACGTTACTGGCCTTATTCTGTTTGCTTCTTTGCGTGTTGGTTTTGTCAGCTGTCGGTGTGGTCCTCCTGTCCATGGACCGTTATCTGGCCATCCTCCACCCGATATTCTACAAAACTCGCGTGTCAGATCGACACGTTGCCGTGAGTTTGGGGATCGCGTGGCCAGCCTGCGCGATTGTCTGTCTGTCTCCTCTCATGGGCTGGAACTGCATGAAGATCGAAACTGAAAATTGCGTGAGAAACTTACCAGACAACTACCCGAGACTTATCAACATCATTCTGGCCGTGGCTGTGGTAGCCGTGGTCTTCGTCAACGTTAGAATCTTCATCGTACTGAAGCAGCGCTTCTCTAGAGTGGGACTCCCCGAGCAGCATCAAGAGGACCTGCCTGCCGCACAGCTGCAGCTTAAGCTCAAACTGAAGACGGCGGTCACTGTCGTGGCGATTGCAGCGTTGTTCATCATCATTTGGCTGCCGATATTCGTCAGGTATGATGATGATGATGATGATGATGATGATGACGATGACTGGTTTATTGATTAAAAACATTTTCAGCCCGGAGGTAGATTGCATGTTTCCTTACATCAGTGTCCACCTTAACAACTTTGAAATATCATTCTAGCTAAGAATTTAAACATAAACATTGAATTGCGATCTCCGCTCCACATATTTACATGATCTCTACATGATAAAAGACAATACATTACTTTACGTTGACTCATTTATAAGGTGTTTTACTATATAGGTACATCACCTGCCACGCCCACGACGAGTGTACGACAGAGCCGCGACCTTACTGGGGGTTGCTGATCGGATTCTGCGGTTCAGTTGTAAATCCGTTCATCTACGCCTTCAGACTTGAGAAGATTAGACAGGCTTTACTGCGGAGAGCATTAAGACTAGCGAACGCATTTCGCGAGAGATTGCGACGGCCACCCAATCGAGTACCTGACATTAAAATACATGTAGTTGGAAATGTACAACGGTTCTAAGATTTAAAAAAAGGCAACTGAGGACTTGAGATGTAGGAAAGCGCACGCCCACTCTATGAATTCGTTATGGGGAGGTTGGCCAACGTCACTACAGTAGTATAGTATCGGCAGTATACTGTTATACTGTCAAGATATAACGGCTATTGTTAAATATTCTAAAATGGCTTAAAGATTAAAAAGGTCTCGCTGCCAGGCCATGTGTTCTTAACAAAGGTGGATGCTGCAAACTGACCCGCGAGGCATGATTGCATAGCATCGCTCGACCAATAGAACATCAAGGTCGGTCGGTGACGTCAGCCAGGGACAACTACAACGGTTGTCGTCTGAAGTACAGCGTCTCCACGCCGAGTCGGATTTAATATATTCGCAAGGATTCATAGACGTCTGAAGTAAACCAAGGTGCGTGTCACTCCTATTGTTCATTAGCTAATAGATGCAGGAAGAAGGTAAGGAAAACAACTTGTAGGCATGTCAAAACGCCAGTGACCTTTATGTATATACATGTTGCAGTTGAACTGAATCGTTGGGATAGATATCACAACCTTGATGTCTAAGTTTCAGTTCAATGTTTGGAAGGCCACCAGATATGTTCACATCTGTTTATGGCATGCTTATATTCCTCATACGTTGTTAGTAGTGAAATTTTGATGTGGGGTTTCCAATCAGTCTATGTCAGAACCAACCGCCAACGTCAACAAGACGGCCATTTTTAATTGGCAACAAGATAGTCCGATCTTGCATCATGACTTCATGACGCACTTGTACGTCGATTGTAAGACAAAGTACGACGCTTGTACGCTCCCCAAACCATGTGCAAGTCTTGGTTGGGTATTTAATGTTTAGAACGTCGAATCCCGGGCCAATATATGTGGGGTCGTGTGGCTTAAATGGTAGCGTGTTCGGCTCAGGGCTTAGAGGTTCCGGTTTCCAATCCTACTCATGTCACCGATCTTATGCCCTTGGAGGTGCGCTTTACACGACTTTCCTCACTTCACTCAGGTAATAAAAATATTGATAATGAAGATCTGAACTTTAGCAAACGCATATTGGCCATAACAAGCAAAGCCAACCAGAGGCTTATCGAAAAGAGTAGGGGACCTTCCCGGTGTGAGTGGTTCAAACCTTGTAGTCCACCTGGTATGTTTCGCCTAAAGGCAGCTTACGGGGCATGGCGCATTCAATAAGCTTCGGCCTTGCTTTTGATACGGTCGACCGGCTCCCGCTGACAATAGCGGACATGGGCATCAGATAGTCGCTGTAGCAAATTATCAGTAGTCACTTAGACGGTAGAACCCAGAGAGTAAAATGGGGTTCATGTTTATCGAAGCCTCATACTGTATTGTCAGGTGTTCCCCAGGGTGGACTGCTGTCCCTGATCTCCAAGCAGATTCGGTGGGGCAAGGGGACTTTATGTGGAAAAGATGGGACATTACGTCTGCCATGCATATGGTTTAAAAAAGAGAAGTCAAACCCCTCAGGCATAGTTTTAGACATGGCTATAGCTTTACAAAACTACGTTTTATTATGTTTGTAATTTGCAATTAGCCCCCGGCACGAATTTGTAATAA
This sequence comes from Branchiostoma belcheri, assembly GCF_001625305.1. Classification (NCBI taxonomy): domain Eukaryota; kingdom Metazoa; phylum Chordata; class Leptocardii; order Amphioxiformes; family Branchiostomatidae; genus Branchiostoma; species Branchiostoma belcheri. The sequence goes on from NW_017804143.1 coordinate 970,031, forward strand.
ACTTCTCAACATATGTTGGCCGCCTGTATCTACTGTCCGCGTCAGCCAAACATATACATGGATACAAAGGTCCATTTTACTCAATTCTAAAGTGGTATGATCAATCGATCAGATCAGATCAGATCGATCTTTGGGATCGGTCGATTTATAGGTGATTCGGCATGCCCTGCTCTCGTTGAATTCCATGTACTTCATAATAGATTCTGGGTAAGATTCAAAGTTTTTGAAGATGTCCGCATTGTGTTTGGCGTTGCAGAAAACATGTCGGCGGAAAAGAGGCTCTACAATCTCCACACCAGTAAAATGCGCGACCCCAACTCTACCCCAGAAATGACGGCGGAGTTTTACGACAACTGGTCCGGGCACTATGACGAGGTGCGTACTTGTAGCCGTGATGATCCGAACAGACGCGGGTCAAGTTATGTTAAAGGCGTATGATGCAATTTCAGGACGGCAAAACAAATATACATGTGTATGTGTGTGTGTGTGTGTGTGTGTGTGTGTGTGTGTGTGTGTGTGTGTATGTGTGTGTGTGTGTGTGTAGTGTGTGTGTGTGTATGTGTGTGTGTGTGTGTGTGTGTGTGTGTGTGTGTTTGCAAAATTAGGGGGGGGGGGACTGAGACGTAAACAGATATTCTAGATATGTATAAAGCGCAATTCAAAGAACTAATGAGATAGTACAAACCTTCTATATAAAGAAATAAAGAAAGATCAAAATAATTAGAAAATTAAGTAGTTATTACAATCATCGATACAAACATAAAGTATATAAGTATATAAGTAAGTAGTTAAAGCAACAAAAAAAGCAAATCAAAGAAAACACGTTTCCTCTCAGGAGGTACTAAAGCAGAACAAATGCGGTGGTCCCCGAGTCTGTGCCGAAGCGGTGGAGAAGGCCTTGGCCGGCTTGAACCGCCAGGAGGTCCGTATTCTTGACGTGGCGGCCGGGACTGGAGTGGTTGGCGAAGAGGTGAGTTGGTACGTCGGTGAAGGTCAGACATCCAGGTAATAAGATACGCCAAGAAAATAGTTACTCAAGCAACTGGATATGATTTTGTAAACGGTCAGGCGTTTCAGGTAGCATCCACTGCCTTTTGTCAGTGACACTAGAGAACTTGTGCAGAAATGCAGGTTTATAAGCAAGAACTATTGATTGATGTGCAAATAAGTGAAGACAATTTTTGGAGGTCCAGGAGGTGAGTTGGTTAATAACCAGTAAGTAAAAAGTATAACTAACAGGGTAATGAATGTGTCTTTTTTATGCGAATTTGTCGTGAAAAGTGAACGGTGTGACTACACATCAATTGAAGTGGCCTGGTCAAAATCTAATCATTTCGAGGTCTCATCAAGACCTACCCACCTACCAAATATCAAGTCAATCCATTTAAACCTCCTCAAGTTACAGTGTTTACAGACAGACAGAAAGACAGATAGACTTGTTGGTTGGCTGGCTGGCTGACTGACTGGCTGGCTGGCTGGCTGGCTGGTTGGTTGGTTGGTTGGTTGGTTGGTTGGTTGGTTGGTTGGTTGGTTGGTTGGTTGGTTGGTTGGTTGGTTGGTTGGCTGGCTGGCTGGCTGGCTGGCTGGCTGGCTGGTTGGTTGGTTGATAGGTTAATTATTCCTTAGCTGCAGAAGATGGGTTTCACCAACATGGACGCTGTGGACGGGAGTAGGGGTATGCTGGACCTTGCGGAGAGGAAGAACATCTACCACCGACTCATCTGTGACTTTGTCGGAGCGAAACCCATGGACATCGAAAACGGTATCACTCCATTACATCCTTTACCATGCGTTCCAAAGGGTTGTAGTATGTTAGAATCGGACAAAATAGGGTGTGTGGCTTTAGGGCTTGCCGTGGGGTTCAAATAACTAGATCGAAGGAAGCTGAATATTTTCCATAGATCACTGGATACTTTATTGCTGGATACTTTCCATAGAAACGACCTGTGCCCTACACAGACACGTATGACGCCGTCGCCTGCTGCGCTGCCTTCGGTCCAGCCCACCTAAAGGAAGACTGTCTACCTGAGCTCATTCGAGTCGTCAAACCAGGTGAGATGAAGTTAGAGATCTTAGATACGCCTTATCTAATGTCTATCTACGCCAAAAAGCAGTTACTCAAGCAACTGGATATGATTTTGGAAATCATTAAAAAAATCACAAAAATCACAAAAAATCATATCCAGTTGCCTGAGTAACTGCTTTTTGACGTATCGTATTACCTGGATGTCTAACCTTCATCGACGTAATGTCTATCTACTTTCTGGTATTTGTTTGAAGACTTGGAATGGGGAGGAAGAAGGGGTGAAGTTTGCTGTATTTGCTCCCGAGCAAGTGTTGACGTTTCTAGTCATGATAACCGTTTGTTTCCTCTCTGATGCCCAGGCGGGTACGTCGTCATCACGTTCCGGGAGGAGTATCTGCACTTCGTGGAGGACTACAAGGACAAACTGGAGCCCGCCATGGTCCGTCTGCAGGACACAGGGCTCTGGGAACGAGTCAGTCGGGACGTCTTTCCCAAGTTCTACCAGGACAAGAACGGCATAACCTTCGTCTACAAGGTCCTGTAGCCGACGATCTTCCACCTGATTTGATTAAAGTTCAAAAGATGAAAATTTCTTTGTCGTGTTTTTTTATACAAAAACCCTTCACACACAAGTACATGGCCACCTACGTGACTACATGTAAAGTTTTTCCAACTAATTTTAAATTAAATGTACATAGTTTGTGTGGAAGTATTTTTGGACTTGTCCATAACATTTAGCCTGGTTACCAAACCTATTAAAGCCCCCAAGTCCTACATCCTCTCCGCCATTTGCCAGGTTTGGTAACCAGGTTACATAACATTGCATTTGTGCTACTGGAAGAGTCCATTCTTGAATGGGAGAGGGACTCTATCAAAATTCAATTTCCGACTGGGATGTTTAAAAAAAGTATTTTTGTGTGTGTGTATGTGTATGTGTGAACTGTACCATGACAGAATATCGGTTCAATTCAGGTGGGAGCTTTTTTTCTTCCAAATCGGCCGTGTCCATCTTCACAACAAAAGAGAAGATGTCACTTGACGTCAGTGTAGGCTAGTGGCGTCTTACGTCGGCTCTGAGAGAGACGTAGCCTCTACCAGGCTTCGGAAGGCGGTTGGAAAGAGTAAAAATCGGCCAAATAGAGAGATAGCATGCCCTGGGTGTTAGTCTGTTGGAGAGAACAGTTTGCCGCACCCAAACTGTACTCTATAGCAGACCCAACCCTCGGCATGTTATCTCTCTCTTTGACCGATTTCTACACTTTCCAGCCGCCTCACGAAGCCTGGTAGAGGCTAAGAGAGAAGGCTCTTCACGTTTTATTGTGGTTCAAACCAGTCTGCCAGTTCAAGGACATCTTACTTGTAAAATGTCCTTGGTCGGTTGCGGCTCAACAATATTCGAAAAGTTGGATTTACAATGGTAGTAAAAAATTAATTAATTTCATTTATTACCATTGTTAAGTCCAAACTTACCGCACTTTGACTTTTAATTTATACCATTGTAAAACCCGAACATTATGCTTGTGTGAAATGTCCTTGGCCAGTTGCGGGCCAACACTGCACGAAAAGTTTGATTTACTGCCTTTACAATGATAGCAAAAAGATAAGTCCGCTGATGTCATTTATTACCATTGTTACGTCCAAAATTACCGCACTTGACTTTTAATTGCTACCATTGTAACACCATGTACTGCTTACGAAGTAAAAACTTTATAGCATTTAGTACCATTTGGTAAGTCCAAAGTTTCGTGCAAGGCAACCTACGCCATTCTCACGGCTCGACATCGTTGGTCGGACATCGTCCTCCCGTCGGCTCGGCATTGTCCTCCCGTCGGCTTGGCATTGTCCTCCAGTCGGCTCGGCATCGTCCTCCCGTCGGCTTGGCATTGTCCTCCAGTCGGCTCGGCATTGTCCTCCCGTCGGCTTGGCATTGTCCTCCAGTCGGCTCGGCATCGTCCTCCCGTCGGCTTGGCATTGTCCTCCAGTCGGCTCGGCATCGTCCTCCCGTCGGCTCGGCATTGTCCTCCCGTCGGCTTGGCATTGTCCTCCAGTCGGCTCGGCATCGTCCTCCCGTCGGCTCGACATCGTCTCCAGTCGGCGCGGCTCGTACAGACGTCATGTTAGCAAGGTCGGAAGAACGTTTTTTGTCGTGTCCACCCACACCTACTACCTACCTCCTTCTGCTTTGCCCTCGTTGTTCCTCTGAACCCACGATGCAAATCTGCCTTCCTCCCGCGCCCTCCAGTTTTGCCCCCAACTCTCTCTATCTCTATCCAGTTTTTAACGTCTGGGGGTTAGACGTGCTTGCATCAAGTGCAAGTATTTTTTTAAGCAAGATTTTGTACGGCTAGATGCCCTTCCTAACGCCAACCCAAACCCTAGTAGGACCCAGGATCCCTCTACGTGTTAAGTGCCTTTCCCAAGGGCACAACGTAAGTATACATTGGCCAAAGGTCTCGGATGATCGATACCTGCTTGTAGATTAGCGATGCGAAGTATTCGACCAGACGGTACTCGTTTTGGACCACATTTCTGCCATGTGGGGTGGTACAGAACCTTCCCAGTCTGGAGAGTGACTTTGGGTCCGAGGGATTTTGCTTTATCTCCTGCGGACAAAACAGTTATCCCCCCCCCTCCAGACCACCCCCCCCCCAAGTCAGGTATTTACTCGCAAACTGCATTTCTTTCTTCTTCTCAATCCTCTTCATCATTGATGAGCTGTGATACATTCTGCTTGTGGATTTCATAATTTCTCTTTTCGTTAACGCCGATGTATATGACAGACAATAAGACAAATCGTCAGTATTGTGGTATCCCTTAACTTTATGTGAATTGCCTTGCTGCCTAACTGTCACCAAAAGTACTAGTACCTGTTATCAAACGTGCGCGTAGTTCTTTGTGTTTTGCCGTTTAATAACGTTAGGCGCAGGGTCCCAACGTCACATTACAAATTTCAAGCCATTCTACCTTTCCCTTCTGGTAGCATGTTACAGGCCCCGCTCTTCTGGATAGATTCACTTCAAAAATCTACTTTAAAAAATTCAGAAGGCTACAGGTATTCCTTGATGTTGCATTTTAGGTAAAGTGCCCCCAAAATGAAAACAAGCTTAACCAGAAGGCAGACTTGAGACGAATTCTAAGAAAAGACGAAAAGACTTTAAGATCGTCTTCCTTTGTTATAAGTAGGCTTTCATGATTTTCGTGGATCAAACCAGTCTTTTTTAGTTGAAGTACAGGAAGGACTCTCTATGAAGGTACTTTAACATTGTATAAAATTTGCGGATATCCATAATGTTCACATTACGTCCTACTGTTACGTACTAAAGTTTATCCTTTTGATACATTTTGTCTGATCCTTACCTCGTGATCTCAATTAAAAGCGGCCTACAGGCTGATTTGAGCTTCTCATGAATACCAGTAAAGTCGTATAATCTTTAATAATGCTTTAGGCCAAAGCAAGTAAATTTTATGGATGACATCCTCCACAGATTCCAAATCTAATGCGATCGGGCGAAAAAAACAAGGCGGGCCGAAAAAAACAAGGTTCTTACATTTTGAAATTTTGACTCAATCATTGTACAAATGGTTTTGATTCAATGGGAACATCACATATACACAGCCAGCATCACATATCACTGCATCAAAGTAAGAAACAAAACATCAGAGCCTTGTCTTGTCTCCTTTCTTTTAATAGTTATCTGCCATCCACCTTCCGGCATGGCAACAGACATGTTGGCCTATTTTCGGCATGGTGGCCACTGTCAGAAGGCAACAAAATTTCTTGTTTTTTTTCCAAAATCAGGCGAAAATTAATGCGCGCGCTGATGTCATCCATAAAAATTACTTGCTGTGGCCTTATAAACAGTACTGGACTTTACAGTGACCGTAAATAAAAGTCAAGTGCGGTGGTTCCGGACATAACGAGGGTTGTAAATGAAATTATTGTACTTGACATTTATTGACTCCCATGATAAAGCCAGGTACTTGATACGAAGTAAACGTTATAGACCCGACCAAGGACGTTATGATGTCATTGACCTGTCTTAACTGCCATTGCTAATTATAAATTCAACGTCTCGTGCATTGTTCTTTCTGACGCGATGTCACATCACAGGTAGTGGATGGTTCCGGCTTGTTTATGATCAAGTACCGCCTTGTCTAAACGCTAGAAATGCACTGTAATTGTATATTTTCATCCTATACTTGCTGACAATGCAGGCTCTTGCTGTATCTGTATCTGTATCTGTATCTGTATAGCCGGTATAACCGCCTTTCGGCGTAACACACCAGCTTCGCAGGCACGCGGCGCGGCGGCAGCTGGCTATATTACACCGATCGACTTGTTACACCTAACCCTTGAACTTCTAGCTCTAGACATTGTTTAAAGCTATCTATTGACAATGCCCCTACTGTACTTGGTGACAGTGAGTTCCACTCTGCGATAGTTCTAGGAAAGAATGAATTCTTGAACACCTCAATCCTTGGTTGATAACTCTGGTACTTGAAGGCATGGCATTGCTGATGGCTGTCAACACATACCTTATAGACAGTGACTCTTAGGTTAGTGTCAGTGGATGCCTTACGTTGTACCTCGTACAATTGAGAAGCTTGAGTTCGAATGGTTGGTCCAATCAAAGCTCGAGGTTTTGGAACCAATCAGAAGACCCATTTTATATTGGTTATGACGCCATGGAAATTTAATCCCCTAAACACTGCGACCAATCAGCACCGACCGTTCTGTTCTGTTTAAACTCCAGAATCAGCGCGACCAATCAGCGCCGACCGCTATGTTCGTTTTAAACCCCAGAAACACTGCGACCAATCACTATATCGACCCTTCTGTTCTGTTTAAACCAAAGAAAAACCGCGACCAATCAGCGTCGACCGCTCTGTTCTATATAAATCTCAGAAATACCGCGACCAATCAGCGTCGACCGTTATGTTCTGTTTAAACCCCAGAAACACCGCGACCAATCAGCACCGACCGTCTGTTCTGCTTAAACTCCACAATCAACGCGACCAATCATTATCGATCACTCTGTTCTGCTTAACAAATAAGACACAACGGTGACGAGGGTTTCCACTGCTCTCAGGTTGATCCCGATAATCGTCGCCGCGGTTGCCATGGCGCCGCTGGTTGTCATGGCTACCGACCAGCCGCCTACAGAAGGAGAACTGCAGCAGGCGATCGACCAGGCAAGGGCAGAAGTGGAGAATGAATCGTCCGCCAATGTCAGCGGAGGTGAGCATATAGATCAGGCGTGGACACGTTATTTTAGTGCAGGCCACAGTGCCTTAATTTTATGGATGACATCCTCTGAAGACCCCCAAACTAGTGCGCCCGGGTGAATGAAAAAATTCCAGCCAAAAAAAATGCTGCTAAACCAAATGAATACGAAGCTGGTATGTGAATTTGCGGTCCGATAGTACATCATCGTTAGCAAGGTTGACAAAATTATAACTGTGGTCTCAGACTAAAACTATACCTGTGACTGAGCTTTAATACCCCTGTGCCTTCGAATTCCAGGGGCTGAACCAGAGGAAAACCCGTTCTCCGGAGCTCTGAACGCGCTAAACAGGGTACATCGCCCCACCAGGATGGCCGTTGAGCTCAGCAAGTGTGCCACCGTCTTGGAGAGGGTGGCAAAACACTTCAAGGACAGGTGAGAGCTTCCGTCTCTTGTGAGTAAATGACAAGACAAAAACAAGCAAATGGTCAATATCAGAGCAATTGTACGTCAGCTGTCTTTCCATCCAGATTGCCCTTCGCCTCCCAGCATGGATTGGTGTCCGTAAAAAGGTTTGTTGATGAAGCACGGAGGTTATCGAAAGCTGTATTTTTTTTTCAATTTGCGGAGATTTGTCTTTTGACAGAAATCTTTATGTTTACCGACTCGAGAAAACATTGTTTTTGCTCTCTTTCTTCTTCTTCCGTTCCAAACACTGACCTCTAACCTGGTCAATGACATGAATCAGACTCTCATCATGGTAACTGGTGTTGGGTTACATAATGTTGCAATTTTATAGCAGGAGGGATTTAGACTCCTGTTACCATATATGTGAATGTGTTTGAGTAAGAAATAACAGATCAGACCAAATGCGAAGGTAAACATTATGCATTTTCCTCACAAATGTTACCTTTCTAGTTGACTGTTGTTTCTGTTGTAGAAGCTTCACTCTGGAAACGCTTTGTGCCATCGACTCCGAGACCGTTACAGGTCTTTGTAACGACACCTCCATGGAGCCGATCACGTGCCCGAGACTGAGACCACCCCGTGCAGAGTTCCGTTCAGCAAACGGCCGTTGTAACAACCGAGACAACCCCCTATGGGGAAGTACTGAGCAACCCTTGAAAAGGCTACTGGAACCAGACTATAATGACGGTAGGTAGATGTTAGCCTGCATGAGTACATCACGTTTCTAGCAGCCCTTCCACTGGTCTCAGGCCCCTAGCCTGACTACATCACGCTTATAGCTGCCCCGCTGGTCAGGCCCCTAGCCTGACTGCACTGCACTTCTACAGCCATGAAGTCACTGCCGCTTTGTAAAGAGAGGAACTATTTCTGGTACTCTCCAACAAGAAGCCATGCTGATGCTTATGATAAAACAAATAGTAAAATCTAATTTCACTTGAACGGCAACCTGCAAAGGCTTTATCCATACCAATGCTCAGGCTAGGTACGGTTCTTGATAGCCCACACGCGTACGCGGAAACTATTCACTGATGATAGAACTAACCCATCCAGGCACATAACTAGACATGGTTCTGGATACGATGTCTGCGCTCCTATAATTTAGCTTACCATGTTTCGTCACCAGGGCTTATGAGACCCCGCATCACTGGACATGGCGGGGCCCCCCTACCCAGCGCGCGGCTGGTCAGCACGGTCATGCACGAGGACCTGCGGAAATCCAGCCCGGTCAACACCCACATGGTCATGCAGTTCGGGCAGTTCCTGGATCACGACTTCACTCTCACACCTAGCGTCCAGGAAGAAGGTTGATTAATCTTTTTTTTTTCCTTACTACACAGCAAAACGCGAAAGACTTGTAGATAGGTCAAGTGTGTGTCTTTTGATGCATTTACTTCAGTTATTTGTAATTCTACAACGACTGACGTTGGGACAATATAGTGACAACACTGCATATGGCCTCAGTCGTTCAGTATTAACAAAAGCAGGGTTTCTGGATTGGGTTGAGCACGTCATTTCATCTTGCCGCATAACATAAGAACGGTGGGTGAAAGATGTGGGAAGCCTGTATCTTCCTTGTCTCGAATAAAAGTTGTTCGGTCGAGATGTACAATGCTTCATTACCTTTCATTACGCACCTTATTCCATCTCATATGTCTGCTTTCCTTTGTGTATCTTCAGGTATCACCTGTACCTGTGACTCCGAGGACGAACACTGTTTCAACATCGACATCCCCTCTGACGACCCTGACTTCGCAGGGACGCCCTGCTTGCAGTTCGCTCGCTCCAAAGCCAGTCCGAACGAAGGGTGCCACATGGGCCGCCGGCAGCAGCTGAACCAGATCACCGCCTTCGTGGACGCCTCCAACGTCTACGGCTCCTCGGACGAAGAGATAGAGGCGCTCAGAGAACACTCTGGTAGTTATCTTAGCTTGAAAGTTCATCTGTGTTGTTCGAAGTCATTCTGAATCAGGTTTGAACTGTGATTGCGGACTATTAAACCTAAATGTTCGCCTGGTCAACTCCAAAATAATTGAGCCTACCAATCTATCTTCCTGATGTATTTTGAAATCCCATTTTCAACAACGACATCCCTACTCCAGTACGCGCTGTAGGGTACCTCCTCACTAATCCACCTCTTTCTCTTCCAGGAGGGCGCGGCCTGCTGAAGTCCAGACCGAACCCTGCAGACGCTAACAAGAAGGAACTCCTGCCCGGTGCCATGGCGGAGGCGTTTGAGTGTGCCGAATTTACCGGTGCCGAGACGTGCTCGCAGGCCGGGGACGTCCGTGTGAACGAGCAGCCGGGACTGACCTCCATGCACACCGTCTTCCTGCGGGAACACAACAGGATCGCCAGGCGGCTCTCCCAACTCAACCCGCGCTGGGACGACGATCGGGTGTTCTTCGAGACCAGGCACATCGTCGGCGCGCTGATGCAGAAGATCACGTACGGCGAATTTCTTCCTCGCGTTGTCGGGCCCGACGCCATGACCAAGTTTCACCTGACCCTCGCCACGAACGGGTACTTCTCCGGGTACGACGCGAGCGTGAACCCCACCATCTCTAACGTCTTCGCTACGGCAGCCTTCCGTTTCGGCCACAGCCTGGTCCAGAACCTTCTCCTCCGCTTTGATCCAGACTTTAACCAGGGCAGCAGGTGCCCGTTTCAGCTGGCCCTTGGTTTCTTCAATCCGACCCAGATCTTCAACAACAACGAGGGCGGCCCGGACTCCATCCTGCGGGGAATGACCACCCAGCCCCATCAGGACTTCGACCGGTTCATGGTCTCGGGCCTGACGAAGCACCTGTTCGCGGATCCTCCCGGTTCTCTCGGCCTGGACCTGGCGGCGCTGAACATCCAGCGGGGCAGAGACCACGGGCTGCCCGGCTACAACGCCTGGAGGGAGAGGTGTGGCCTGGTGAAAGCCAACAGCTTCGACGAACTGGTGTTTGAAATTCCAGACCCTTACACCCGAAAGAGGTTGCAGCATGTGTACAGGTGGGACTTGCTATATTGTCATATCTATCTACATGATACGGGACAAAGTGCCTCACGCCATATGTGGTGGCTACCGGTATTACTTATTTAGAATTTAAGAAGCTCTTTGTTGCAAGTTCATGCGCGAGAGATAATTGCAAACCGGCAAGGACAATGAGTACAGAACACACTGATGGTGGTATAAAGTTCCTTCTAGATATACATGTACTAGTCTGACTTTCTATCTCCAATAAAAACTAATAACGTATGACGGTATGTGCATGTGACGGATAGAGAATACTAGTATTTGTAATGTTGCATGTGTATCGTTTGCACAGCCACGTGGACGACATCGACCTGTTCGCGGGGGCTCTTGCCGAGGAGTCCGTGCCGGGCGGTGTCGTCGGTCCAACCTTCGCCTGTCTGATCGGCCTGCAGTTCCAGGACCTCCGCAAGGGGGACCGCTTCTGGTTCGAGAACCGCGTACAGTTTACTGGAGGTTGGCTATAGCTACGCTTACCCCTCAGATTTCAAAATGACAGACAAAACAGTATTGTTATTTTTATCGAAGGTAAACATATTGTTTTTGCTACATTTCCTCTTCTTCTTCTCCAAACCAAAAAGGTTTACCATGGTAATTAGTGTTGGGTTACATCATGTTGCAATTTTATAGCAGGAGGGATTTAGACTCCTGTCAGATCATATATATGAATGTGTTTGAGTAAGAATTAACATAGCAGACCATATGAGAAGGTAAACATTATGCATTTACTTTGCAAATGTTAAATTCCTAGTTACATCTTTCCACTTTTTTCTCCAGCTTGATCCAGAGAGATCTGTGCAACAGAATAGGTGACTATGAAGGTTTTGTGTAAGTGGGTTCATCTCAGGATGATGATGTTTATTTTCCGTGGCCGTGTTTCTGCAGCCCAACTTGCGGAGATCAGGCAGACCAGTCTGGCCCGGATCCTGTGCGACAACACGGACGGCACCACACACATGCAGCCGGACGTCTTCAGGCTGCCCACCCAGCCTGGGAACGAGAGGGTGGCGTGCTCCTCTCTGCCCCAGGTGGACCTGACCAAGTGGAGGGGCAGGGGGCCGCAAGGGTAGAACTTCAATAACATTTTCCCATTCCCAAGATGCAAAGAGACAGGGGGGAGGGTTACTGTAAAACACTTTACGTTCACGGTAGCAAAATTTCACGAAATTTGAGAAAAACGGTCTGAGAAAAACGGTGTTCCACATACTGTTCAGCTCGTTATTTTAGCCCATACTATAATTCAACATATGTTGTAGCCTATGAAATGATTCAACATACTGAAACAAATAGGAGTGAGGAGAAACAGGAAAACCCCCCGACTCTCGGAACGCTGGGAATTGAAACCGCATCAAACCCGTGCAGCCAGCTTTAATTAATACGACCTACGACCTATGAACGAATGTAAAATTTACATTCGTTCATGATAGAATCTAAAATGAAGGTTGCTCTTTAATCCCAAAGGAACACATACCGGTATTTCAGACCCCCTCGTGCTATGCAAACTGGGAATGGGAAAACAGTGATTGGCCAGTTCAGTTAAGTCGTTCCCACAAATTCTTGTGCACTAAATTAGTCGGACAAAATGCACGCGGTTCAGCCATGCATTCCAAATCAAGCTTTAGTACAATATTTTTTTTCATCTGCTCTGTAGTACTAATGTTAGATAGTCCGCCACCTAATTATATATAATATATAAATCGGTTGATTGTCATGGAAAAAAAACATAAAGCAGTACATTGCACATAAAGCAGTACAACGTTAAAAACATTTTGCCTGAAAATATACTCCGCACTGATGCCTGTAATCATGCATTGAACAATGACTTCAGCACTTTTCATAAACAAGTTAAATACCTGCAAGTTCAACAAATACATGTATGGTCAATCTGGGAAATGATCTAATGTCCTGTGATCTATGATTGTAAATGTGGCGGGCTTGCTAGTTTGCTTTGATTAAAATTATTTTACTGCTCAACTCAAGCAGTTGTTCATTTGTGTTGGTACAAGTCATTATGATCCGTCATCGTAAAGCAAGATTCGAACGCCGTGTTCCTGAGTTTTATTGTCATAAAAATACATAATACTCACACTTGTGCGGGATTACAGTAAATGTATTGCAATTCATAGTCAACCATTTAAAGTTCCTGAATTTAAGTACACAGAACATTTAGAGTCTTTAACCTCTAAAAATAGTATCAATCAGAAGTGCTTTAAAATTCTTGTTCTTATACTAGTATGGGTGATTCCAATGTTCTCAGGAGTTCAGAGGTATAAAATCTGCTATTGCTGAGAAGATCTTGCATTTTGTGTATAATATGATGGACTTGTTACATCTAGGGTGCAAATGTCTTAAATCTTTGGAATTTTTATAAAACTACATTTATCTCCACCTCTTGTTAACAATATTCATATATCTTAAAATTTCCCCACTTATTAAAAAAAAGCATGATGATGAGGTAGAAAATTTGATCTTTGCACTGGAGCAATTCTAAAAAATTCTTTAAAAAGTTGGTTCTGCTTACTAAGCAATACAGCAGTAAAAATTAAGTTACAATGGCCTTTTTCTGATGCTAACTTCCATCCCAAACCTAAACATTAGGCCATGTTGATTTGATTATATGGATGACATCCGCGCGCGCATGAATTTTCGGCCGTTTCCAAAAAAAAAGAAAAGTTTTCAACCATACTGTAAATCGTACAAAACAGTTGCAAAATGAGCAAAAATATACCATAAGTTTACAAAAAAAATTAATAAAAACTATACCAATGTCGTAGAATGCCAAAATCAAACGAAAAAAGACGAAATTGTAAAGAAATGAACTTGAAGACTAGATTATTCGCCAAACCATATTCTGTGCCATTTGCTCAACCCTCATGACCATGTAGATTTCATAATGAAAAGAACTTTTTTTTTGCAAAACTTTTTTTTTATTCGCACGCGCGCATCAGTTTTGGGGCTCCCGGAGGATGTCATCCATATAATCAAATCAACATGGCCTTATTATAGCAGACCAGAAATTGTACCTTAGCTGGCTGCTTCAGAAAAAAACTCTTTGAGAAGATCCTTTTTGTTGACTTTTCCCATCGCATTCCTCGGTAAGATGGGTACAATTTTAATCTCAGAGGGGATGATGTAGCTTGGCATTCTGTCCTTACCCCAGTGTTTCAGTTCTCCAAGGCTCAAGCTAGCACCTTCCCTTAGCACCAGTATAGCAGCAACACGCTGACCCCACGTCATGTCAGAAACCCCCACCACTGCACAGTCTGCAATACCGTCATGGGCCAACAGGTGGCGCTCCACATCCAGGGCGCTGATCTTGTAGCCACCGCTCTTGATGATGTCGACAGAGGTGCGACCCAGGATGCTGAAGTAGCCGTCTCTCAACACCGCAGTGTCACCTAGGAAGAGGGAATTATATTAAATGTATGGTATAATGATATAATAAATATAGAATACAACACGGATTATTCCATATCGCCTGAGGTATCGGCCCAACCACGATCCGACTCGCGGGAGGGCTGGGACCGAGGGCAATGCAGAATACACCGTGCTGAATTTTATTTATATCATACCCACCCCAGAAAATGCGCCTTTCAATGCAAAATGAGCCAAAATTTAGTGTCCCTAAACCCAAAAATGCAACAACATCAATTCTAACGTCCAAATTCTGTATTTGAATTTAGGGCGAAATGCGCTCAAATTGTTCTGGAAGCCATGGAAGTCCGGCCTGGTAAATCAAAGACGACACATTAAAGCTGGTCAACCATACCGAGAGAGATTTTGACAATCTGATGAAAGAAAAACTGACCTGTCTTGAACCAGCCATCCTGAGTGAAGGCATCAGTGGTGGCGTTTGGCCTGTTCCAGTACTGTTTGAACACACCTGGTCCCTTCACTAACAGTTCCCCTTCCTGTTCTTCAAGTCCTGGGAAAACCTGCAGTACAGAAAAGCGAGGAGAAGTTGAATTTATATAACGATAGTTAATTTTGTACCTGTTAACCGTGTTCATTCTTATTGTTTTGTTGTGACCTGTACTTAGCCAAGTGTGGCAGAAATGTGCAATAAAGGTCTTCATTCATTCAGTATTACGTGCTAGAAAATTTAAAAAAAAAAAAACATGGAGAACTAAAAGTGTAATGTGTGAGATGAAGCAAAATACCTTTTTGATACCAACGTGGCTCATGTTTTAGCCTACCTGTGTGTAACTGTGGTTCCCCTGAGCCACTACAGTCCTGTCCTGTGAGCCGGCTGCACTGGTCTGCTGGACTATACGGACTTCTACTCCAGGCATGGGCTTACCCACAGTTCCTATCAACAGTAAGAAATCAGTTTACCATGAGCCTGTACATGTACATGTACATGTACAACAAAATATAAGAGGAAATGGAAAAAAAGAAGAGTTGGTATTAATGACAATGCCCCTACTGTACTTGGTGACAGTGAGTTCCACTCTGCGATAGTTGTAGTAAAGAATGACTTTTTGAACACCTTAATCCTTGGTTGAAAACTCTGGTTCATGTACTTGAAGGCTTGAAAGGAAGGGGCAATAAGATCTAACCGGCGCGCCTGTCCCCGTGCAGAGGGTTGGACAGCGCCATGCCGACCTCCGTCATGCCGTAGCGCTCCAGCAACCGGTGTCCCGTGATCTCCTCCCACCTCTCCATGATAGGCTGGGGGAGGGCCGCCGAACCGGACACCATCAGTCTGCAACACAAACAAGTATTGAAACAAACAGGAGTGAGTAGAAACACAAGACCCACTGACTTCCGGGACACTGGGAATCGAACCTGTGCTGAACCTGGACAGCCAGCTTATGACACCAGCACACTAATGACTATGGAATGGATCAATTAGCGGCGCTTGAACCCCACTGTTACATATGGTCTAGTGGTTAGGATTTGTTGCTCTCACCGCCGAGGCCCAGGTTTAATTACCAGTGTGGAAACCAGTAAAAAAAAAACAGGAGCAAGTAGAAACTACGCCAAAATTAAAGGTCCGGACCCATTCAAATGATCAATTAGAGGCGCTTGAACCCCACTATTACAGTATTTATGATAAGGGCATCATAAGGCTATGCCAATTCAACTCAAATCCTAATATGGCCTCCTGAACACTGGCCAAACTACCCCCAACCATGGTTAGGAGTTGCCTGTGTTCCTTTAATTGATTAAATTGGTGTGGCAAAAACTAGTGACTTCCACCCTCATTTTTTATATCAATTTGACAAGGACTTTTAAAAAAAAGTACAAAATGTATTTCCCTGTTACATACATTTTGTCTTCCACTATGTTACTGGAAAAAACACTATTTCTAGTGTTTCAACTGCAAAGATATTGCACACTCATGGCTTTTACTGTACAACAAAATTTCAGTACTGTAAACTTCAATGGATTTACATGTACAGTATTAAAACCAAGAGTACCACTCAAAACTCTTGCCAAAACAGTGTTCAAACACTACGTTGCTTCTACCAATAAAAGTCTTGGTCTGTAGATATGAAGGGTCAAAAGTCCTGTTTACCGACCTCTAAGGTGTTTCACGTGGCCGTCTTCACATGATTGGTTACCTGTGTCCTATCACGTGAAGACAGACACGCTCAGAGAAGATATCCTGGGCTCGAAATACTTTTTCTGCATACCTGCACTGGTGCAGGCAACACTGAAAATTACCTGCACCAACACTCAAAAATACATGTACATATAAACCCAGTACACAAACCAGTGCAGGTTAGGTGCAGGTAGACATCAGAAATACCTCCAAAGGTCCAAATTTACCTGCACTAATTAACCTGCATATGCAGGTGGTATTGCCAGCCATGATATCTGTATAATCAGGCAACTAGAGCTCACTCAAGCCCTGACATGCCCCCCCCCCCCTTCTGCAAACATTCATCATTGGGTCATTAATTTATTAACTATCATAGTGTCAATGGACTAGTTGATTGGGCCTCACCAATTCATTTTGTTGGATCTCGGATTTTTTCAGATACATTTGTTCATGTAAGTACAAATGGAGCAGGTAGGTTAAACAAAAATAAAAACAGAAAAAATTGACTATCTGTGTTAGACCATGGGAGCCACAAAGTCAACATACCAGACTGTTCAATGTTTCAAACTATGACTCTTCAACCTTAAAAGTAGTCTTGAGCTTATGGACAGCCACACCTTGAGGAACACCACACTTATTGATAACAGTATAAGTCCATTATGGTGTGTGCAGGTTAGAACTCTCAGTCTGATCTCTTTTTTTTTAGAGCTTGTACTTAATTTTATCTCATACTTCCTTATTTTCCAGTGGTGTAGGTAAAATTTGCTTGGTGCAGGTAATTTTCGATGTTACTTGCACCAATGCAGTGTGTAGTATTTCCAGCTCTGATGTACACATAAACCCTTGGACTCACCTAACCTTCTCCCTGCACACTGCCCTGACGTAGTCCCTGACGCGAGGTTTGGTGTAGTGCTTGTCGTAGTGTTCGATCATCTTCGCGTAGACGGTGGGAACTGCCATAAACACGTTCATCCGCGGGGAGACTGAGTCAGACCACTGGGACAGCAGGGAGGCACTCAGTAGGGCTTTCCACGCCTGGCAGAGTTTAAACAGAAATGTTGGATAAATACAGAGTTTACAAATTAGATTCAGAAATCAGAATACTGTATTGGCTAGCAATTGAAATTTTTTCTGTATCAGCAGACAGGCGTACATGAATACTTAACAACAGTTGAAATAAATAAGGTCAAAAACAGCACGAAATTAAAAACACTATGGGCGTTTCAAAACCTACAGTAATAAATGTAAAATGTAGCCTCTACCAGGCTACCTGAGGCAGCTGGAAAGAGCAGAAATTGGCCAAATAGAGAGAGATAACATGCCGGGGGAGTTGGTCCGCTAGAGAACTGTACTCTCCAGTGGACCAACTCCCCTGGCATGTTATCTCTCTCTATTTTGCCAAATTGTACTCTTTTCTTGCCTGGTTACCAAACCTGAGTCCTACATCTTCTATTTATAGGACTCAGGAGCTATAATAGGTTTGGTAACCAGGCTACTCCTTTCAGCCACCTCCTGAAGCCTGGTAGAGGCTAGTAAAATGCTCTGCTGACGTTTTCAGCGCTGAACTGCTCCATCATGGTGACCATGGCCCCCGCCGCCAGTGGACACATCAGGCAGTTCACGACCCCGTGGACGTGGTGCAGCGGCAGGACGTGCAGCAGAACGTCCGTGGGAGACCACTCCCAGCTCTCAACCATCCCATCCACCTGAAAAAAAACCCAGCAATTTACCTATTTACAGGCAAACATACATTTACAGTATTATGTTTACCTTTGCAGGAGGAAAACATATTGTTTTTGCTCTGTTTCTTCTTCCTCTTCTTCTTCTCCAAACAATTAAGGTTAATGACCTGAACCAGATGTCTGTCACCATGGTAACTAGTGTTGGGTTACATCATGTTGCAATTTTTTTAGCAGGAGGGATTTCGACTCCTGTCACCATATATATGAATGTGTTTGTGTAAGAATTAACAGAGCAGACCATATGGGGACCATATGTGAAGGTGAACATTATGCATTTACTTTGTTATGGACACACAGCTTGTAACTTAGTAAGTTTACTGCCAAAACTGGCAGTGTGTCATGCCTGAATGTAGAACTCTACCGGTTATGCGACACAAGCAAACCAGTAGATACCTGAGCCTGCAGGTTTTTATGCGTGGTCAGCACACCTTTGGGCCTTCCCGTGGTGCCACTAGTGTAGATTATCATCGCGTCTCTGTCCCTCCAACTTCGACTTCCCAAATCCAAAAGGATGTCCACACATTCTCCCGCGTTACTCTCCAACTCTTTATTCTCCTTCTGGATATAGTTCTCTCTCTTCAACAGGAGAGGTTTGACGTTCGAGTTTTCGGCTACGATAGCGGCTTTATCCGCGTAGTCTTCTGTGTAGAGGAGGACGGAGGATTGGGAATCTGAGAGGACATATTCCAACTCCGGCACGGGGTGAGTTTTACATAAAGGGACGGCCACACCGCCACTCATCCAAGTAGACCATTGGGAGATGACATAGGAGACATCATTGGGACACAGGAAGGCTATCCTTGCCCCCCTGACGTCGTTACTGGTACCCAGAAGTGAGGAGATTCTCTGCGAGAGGAGACAACTTTGTTGGAGCAAGTCCAGGTACGAGTGTGACCCGTTTCTGTCAATGATGGCCGTTCTGTCGGCGTATTTCTGGGCTTTGAGGAAGACGGGGATTCCTTGAGTTGATGAGGAGGAGAAGTAGAAGCCATTTTGAGGAAAAAGTGCGGTATTCTTGAGGTAGAAGGTTGGACGAAGGTTAAAATGTCTAACCCTGGAGGTGAAGATTCGAAGCAGCATCCTGTCGTCTTGGTCCTGACCTTTGCACTCTGTACCCAGGACGAGACGACTGTAAAATGGGGGACTAGATTTCTTATCAAAGAGTTTTTCATGCAAAAACAGAGAACAAAAGACAAACTAGTACATTTAAACTTATATTATTTCATAAATGTATTTAATTGGTTACTCATTATTCAATGTCGTTTGTAAAAACAGAAAATCTCAAGTATATGAACTTCCCTATAAAATAGTGATCACTGTCTAAACGTAAACATGGACGGCAAGTGAGCAAAGAAAACTTTTCCAACCCGGGCGATACACGAAATCTTGCCCAAACAACACAGGTAAGACGAAATTAGATGTTTGGGGTCAATTATCTACCAGTCTGAATATGTTTTTAAGCTTTGGAGTAAGAAATAGTTTGCGAAACCGAGTAAACGGCTACTAGCTGTCGTGTAGGGGGAGGGGCGAAGTTACGTGGCGCTGAGCTGAGCTGAAGTCTCTTCAACAAAATAATTTATCGATTAGCCAGATACATTCCTGCGTATCCTGGTTTTTCAAGGGTACAGACAGACGATAACATTTGATCGAAATAGCAGTTTGTATCCTCGAATAAACTTGTAACGTTACGAATATAACGTTTTAACCGTTAACGTTAAGTTCTTTTTTTTTCTTGAAAATATTTGTTCATCAGAAATTGCTTAACGTTACTAGTTCTTCTGATCAAGGAGCTTCTAGTACACTGTGTAGAAGCTCCTTGTTCTGATGAATCTGATTTCTTTGTTATTTGTTGCTGTTGTACTGTATGTTGTTGTTTACAATTTCCTGGACATTTCTCAAATTTTCTGCCGATTACATGTCATTTGCATAATAAAAACCCAGTCACTTTTAAAAGATTATGTTAACAACAGCTCTTTGACAACTGTGGTGTCTTTTTGTTGTGTTGTTGTTACTATCAGTGTTCCATCTCTAGAAGTCATGGGCAGGAAAGAAGTCAGCAATGCAACTCTGAGCGTCGACCAGTATAGGAAGAAAATTGGTGAGTGCTTCGAAATGTTTATCAATCATAATACCCAACTGGTCTTCTATATGATCATGATCTATATGAGTGATTGGTGTTTTTGTTTGCATCAAGAACATGTAAATTTCTTGAAGGCAAATTGTCAGTAGGCAAATCTCCCAACCGTTTTTGCCAACCACTTGATGGTGGCAATGTCATGGCGATTGCTTGTATTCTGTATATGGGGACAGCTTTTGTCACAAAGACAGTGTATATGTACATGCCCGTAGCCAGGGGGGGTTCGGGGGTTCGGAAGAACCCCCCCACAAGGCTCAAAGGTCCACTTTTTGGTCCACTTTTTATGTAAAGGTCCACTTTTTGGTCCACTTTTTATGTAAAGGTCCACTTTTTGGTCCACTTTTTATGTAAAGGTCCAAGAGTTTTCTTGAAAAGATGGACTGGAATCGTAGAAAAACTGCTCCCTTTGTCATTGAATAGAAACTTATCTCCGATTTTTCTTTGAAATCCTCTCAAAAACGCACGAAATGCCATTTTAGAAGGTTCATTTTTCAAAATTTTCCGGGGGAGCATGCCCCCGGACCCCCCCTAGGAACCTCGCGCCTTCGGCGCTCGCCTTGCGCCTACGGCGCTCAAGGTCCCCTCAAGCAGTGGGAAGAACCCCCCCATTCAAAATCCTGGCTACGGGCATGATGTACACTGCACATACTGGTAGTAGTATTGTAAACATGTAAAGCTGACCTTTGACCAGGTGGTCTGGACGTCTGGTCAGTCATGTGCTTTCTGACCTTTCGTGTCACCTCTCTGTGATGTTGCATGTTATATTCCATGATATGTCACAGATGTTTTTCTAGGTTCTCAGATTTGCCGCTGAATCTTTTTTTATTTGAGAAAGAAATCAAAGGATCACAAGTATCATACATTCAGGATATCATTCATAGTGCCAAAAATGTGTGTGCAAACTTAAGAGAATTTACAGTAAATATTTCTACCTTTGCAGGAAAACAAGACTGGAAGAAAGCCAAAAAAGATGTGAAAGCAACAAAACAGCTGAAGGATATGAAGGAGTCTGCAATGGGCGTGAAGGTGGCTTAAGTGTTCTTTTTTCACCTTTAAGATGTAATTTCTAGTTATGTTTTACTGATGTTGAAACAGCTTAAAAATGCTCCGAAAATATTTCAGAAAATTGAGGTTATAACCTCCTTGAGAAAATCAACTACATGTTAGTTACCATGTCTCACAATTTATGCCTATTGTTGACAATGCAATGTTTGCTCGTATGTCAATGTTTTAAGTCAATAACTTTTGTATTAACTTGTTGTATATTTTGTTTATCTTTTTTTTAAATCTTTTTTTCTGCAGGACGTGGCCTTGATAGTAACTGCCTTTGCCATCATGCTGGCAGCCATCTACATATTCCTGTACATGTACTTGGATCAACAGCCTCCTGCGAAATAATTAAATCATTTTAAAATCTATGGAACTATGCAAATGAATCAATTCTACAGCAATAGTTACAGTTAGAAAACTGCCATGCTTTTTCTAAGATTTTACATTACTGGTTGCATGTGTAATTTATACAGGTTAATATGAGAGGCAAACCAAATTGTGTCATGTAGCATGTGCTACCATAGTTTATGCAACTTACTAATGTAATACGTGTACTATGTATTTTGTGCATTTTGAATGTTGCATAGATTTAATGGTATGACTGTACACAATGTGTTGCATTTTTCCAGAAACATCTTTGATTTATCAACACATAAAGTGATAGTGGCTTACCTTAGCTTAAAATGTAGCTATATTTTAAGAAATTAATCACAATGAACATAAGGACCAACAGCCAATATCCATCTTACACAATTTTTATTAAAACTTTTGTCAAAATCAAGCATATATTTGTAAAAAGTAAAAAGGTGGCAAGACATTGTGGAAAAAAATAAATCATTAAATTTTCACCAATGTGCATTTTTATGTTTACCTTCTGTGTCCAGCACTCATTGTTATTAGACTTTCTCATAAAATTTTACTAAAAGAACAAGTTGTTCGTGCCAACCATTCTTTAGATATTTGGTATACATTCCACAGAAATAAACAGATTTGACAACCAAAAAAATTGAATATTAACAAGTCCTGTATTTCTTATCTTAAACCTAACAAGTTGCATTGAGTTGGCATTGCCATGTTGAAACATCCACGCTTCCTCCTACTTATTCTTGCATTGAAATGGCATTGCTGCAGCACCACAGTACAGTGACAAAAGGCTCTGCCCCGAGAAGTCGCCAAAAATGAAAAAGTACATGACTATTGCTTTCTGTTGTAGTTATAAATTGTGAATGGAGAAGCTTCTTGCATTTTGTAGATTACAATTCAAGGTAATAGAATTGAAAGAGCAGAAGGTTTAGTTTTGTAAGAAAATGAAGTAATCAGTACAATTAGGTGGGTAAAAAAAATCAAAAGGCTTTTTTTTGCAACAAATAGTTATATAGCTGAAAATTGGCACAGTATTTGAAATTAATTTTATTTTGCTTAAAGTGAGAAAAGAGAGTTCCTGTCAACAGCTTTTTGTATCATGATCTTTGAGTCCATTGATTAAAAGTAGAACTTAACTGTAGAGAGAGAAGCTGCACAAAATGTAATACCCTGAATACGCAAAATACTCCTGCATTTTTTTCATAAACATGAGAGATGGTAACTTAAAGAAAAACAAAGGATGACGTTACCACATCAGTTTGGAAAATTTTACCCTTTCCTTGCTTCAGCGAGCCTTTAGTGCTATCTTAATCTTAAGTACTATCTTAGCTGACATGACAAACATGTATAATTGTTGTGCAATAAAGTTTATGTGTTATCCTATAAGTAGACCTGAGTACGAGTTTTATAATGTTCAGTAGGTAAACTGGGAGATGGTGCACATGACGTCATTTCCGTCCTGGTCCTTGAGAGCAGAGCGCTGCGTGTAAGTACCCTGGAAAAAAAATAGAGAAAAAATAAGAACAGAATCTTAAAGATGATAGCTAACATATTTTAAAACTTGTTGATGGATTGCGCCACAAATTTAGAAATTGGCGATATTGTGCGTCCTCCTTTTTCTTATTGCATTGTTGTCAGATGGTACAGACTCTTTTCACACACACATATATACATACACAAACACTCAAGTGATGTACTGAACACTTACGCTTGGAGTATAGGATGGAATGCTGATCTCTCTTTGGACAACTTCGGCTTCTGTAACAGCAAGGAAAGATGTCTTACAAAGAGTAAAAAGTACATTCGATGATACGATTTTTTTCGTGGTGTGAAATTAAGCTATTGCATATCCTTTTTCTTATCAAACCTAGACTTCAAGGTTCGGTAAGATCGTTACAGAAAAAAATCGTAGGGTCATCCAAGAAGCTTCCATCAACGGTATAGAATGTCTTTGGGTCATCGGAAGGCACATGTGATCACAAATACATTTACAGTTGAAATCTTGAAATACCATCTATGTGACAGCTCTACACATACGTACTTTCCCGTGGACAGTCCAGGCCCTTGTACGGACACTGTCCGCTCGGGTCTTCCTCCAGTTCACAGGCGTCTTCCCACTGGTTATCGAACATGTCTCCGCCGTTATACTTCACCCACTGTGCACAGGACAGGCCTTCTACCTTCGGGAAGTCTGGGGAGAAAGACATCTTATATTTAAATGAACTTTCCTAGGTATTAACCCCTCATAGTATACAATTTACAAGATATTACTTTGTTTTATAGGTTTGATAGCTTTTGTTGAAAAAAAACTGTCAGGTCATGGCTATTTACCGTACTATTCCGAAGTCAGGATACATGCCACACCTCTTGATGCCACAGAAAAGACGCACCAAACATTATGTAACGGGTCACCCTCGCCAGGCCCCTTATCGACCTCTGCTTGGACAGTAGGCTATTAGTATCTTTTTTTTTCTTTCAATATTTAGAAAAAAGAGTATGTCTGTTGCTATCTATCTTACCCCAAGATGCGTTGAAGAAGATGACAGATTTGATGCCTCCGTTCCCGTTTTCCTGTAGCGTCGCTTTCCCCAGCACACGGGTGGGGTATTCTGAAAAACACAAAACAAAATGACGGTTAAAATCAGACCACAACTTACTATTTACTCATCTTGATTTTGTGTGTGCTGCTAAGGCAACAGTGGCATGGTTTTACTGATCATCCATCTTCTGTAACCCAAAAAACTGACCTGAGCGCGCTCAAACTAAAAGAGGATGGTGTAGATTTTTAGGGATGACCAAGCCGTCCAAGGTTGTAAAAAGAACAATTGAATACATAGAAAAAATGGCATAAAAACTAATAAAAGTCTTATTTTTCTTACAGACAGACAAACAGAGAGGGGGTTAGAAACGTACAAAATTAGCTTCCTTCGCAGACAGTTGGGTGGTGGCGTTATTTTTTCGGGGAGCGACGCGAGTTATGCTCCAGAGGGAAGGTCTTGCTGCCGAAGGACTTCGCCGGGAGAAACGGCGGCAAAATCGTCCCTCCGATCCGCGGCATAACTCGCGTCGCTCACCGAAAAAAATTATTAATTAACGACGCTGCATCATCAGAAGTCTGCGAAGGAGGCTAATTACATGAGATATCTACCGTGTAGGTTGTTACTGTGTGCAAGTTGATAGACATGTTTACCAGCGTTTCTGATGCAATGATTGGGGCAAAGTACATGAAAAACCCAGCATTGCTTGTTCGGGCATGTCAGCAAAAGTACGCGTCGCGTGCCCGCAATTTTGTGGCTTTTCATTTCTTGGCACGAAGCCTGGAACATGACTAAGAATGTAATTTGTTGTTTGAGGACGTCTGTCTCACGAAATACACAGGAAGCTGTAGAAGTGTTGTTTTGATCGTCGAGAATTCGAAGTCGCCGCGTTTGTCTGAAGCATGATTTTACAGGGAAAGTTAGCGACAAGAAAAATGCTATTTATCTAAAATCACTGCAAGGTTTCATCACTCCGTTACTGAGATTACTTTAACCGTTGAGTTTTCCACCTATAACCTCCTTGCTTTAACTAGAATTCTGGGGATAATCATGTATACGTATGTTAACAGGCAAACTCAGTCACGGTTCGAATATGGTGGATCTTTAAATATTTTTTGCCGATTTGCAATATTGGTTACTGAAACTTATTTTGAATTCAACGTGGTGTTTTGGTGTTACATTTAAAGGTGGTAACGGTTTTTTGGTGTTACATTTAAAGGTGGTTACGGTTTTTTTACGATGTCTCTACAGGTTTAATGTGGTGTTTCAGACATATCAGATGTTGACTCTTTTTCAATAAAGTCAACAAAGTTTTCGGCGAACACACTTTAACACCGCCGTCGCACGGATAGTTCACGCGGCGGGCCAATGTCCTCACAGAGAGTTTGCACAGGGCAATAGTTTGTTCGCGCGTGCGCGTTGCACGTCCCGCAGCCACGAACCACGTCTGTGGTCGATGCAGGTTGCGCCACGACAAGTGAGTTATCACGGGAACGATAACCTCTCTGCTGTGTACAGGCCAAAAATGCACTTCCCTTCTGTTAAACACCGCACTGTTTAGATGTACAGCATTGTTAACCTCTACCAGACTTCGGAAGGCGATTGAAAAGAGTAGAACTTGGCCAACGAGAGAGATAAGATGCCAGGGGCATATGGAGTTGGTCCGCTAGAGAGTAAAGATTCGTGTGCGGCAGACTGTACTCACTAGCGGACCAACTCCCCTGGCATGTTATCTCTCTTTTTGGCCAATATCTACTACTAGTATTTTTGAATTCAGTCACGTCCCGAAGCCTGGTAGAGGCTATTTTCAAGATGAAGGTTAGACATCCGGGTAGAACATTACTTAATACAAAATAAATCAAGCAACTGGATAACTTCTATGAAGTGTCGGACGTTTCAGATAGCATCTACTATAATCACGTTACTGATGAAAGATAGCCGCTAAACGTCTGACTGCCTCTGAGATTATCCCGCTGCTTGTGTTACGTAATCCCTAATCAGGGCCCGGCCACTTACGTCCATGGGGGTGGGCTTTTCCTAATCTTCATGCAAATGTGCTGTTATGCGTAGTATCTCCTTTTGTGTCTTTTGAGTGTCAAAAGAGTCAAACAAAGATTTTATCTGCCAAGGATTTAGTGTTCCCATAGAAACAAGCATCATCGTCTGACTTCAACAGTACAAGCGATTTGTTTCAGCCCCAAACGAAATTCTACGCAAAGCTGCGATTTTTACAGCTTTTTCTGCTTTCTTCTGCTTTTGTTTGAGCGCGAAACTTTCCCCCTGCTCGCGAAGTGAATCACGGCCAAGTTCCTCCTGGTGAAAAACAAGTCCTTGGCGTGTGACGATGACTCGGCCCCAGGCTATTGTTTAACTGACAACAGTTGGCTCACAAGTACAAGCGGGTGCAAAACAACGAAGCTGTTGTTTTGATCTGTGAGCTTAATAGCTAGCCTCTACCAGGCTTCAGTCTTCAGAAGCGGCTAAAAAGAGTAGAAATTGGCCAAATATAGAAACATGCCGGGGTCTACAGTTTGCACATCTGAAGAGGCCTAACTCCCCCTGGCATGGTACCAGTATCTGTCTATTTGGGCAATTTCTATCTACTCTTTCTGGCCGCTTCTGAACCCTGGTAGGCCTCTGAAAGAGCGGAACAAACAACAATCATTGGCTTCGCTTGGGCCACGAGATGGCGATGATGCAATCGCTGAAATAAACTTCCCCAATTCACAAACGTCGTCTGCAGATGACATCATCTTTTGGTCAAGTCAGCATTTTCGGGTGATGTGGCGAAATATACACAAATTGCATCACACATTAATTAAGACAAAAAAGGACACGGGAATTCCGGAAAAAAAACAACGTTTCACCAGTTGATCAGCTTCATGGATTAAGGTACAGGTTTTGTAACAGATAAACGTAATCACGGTCCCAAATGGGCTTATTATTTACTGATTTAGTGCAGTGAGTTAAATTAGTAAAAGCAAGTGGAAAAGTGCACAAGAAACAAATTTTTAACCCCACGAACTCAACTCACCTTTGGTAACTATACACTAATTTGTCTTAAAATTATTTTGACGCTAAGGCCAAGGTCAAACACACGCACACACACTCACCACAGTTGTCCCAGTATTCTCCGATCTCCACATAGTCGTTCTTGACGATAAAGTCGTCCCAGTACTTGGCGCCTTGGAGATGTCTCCTATCAGAAACGTCTGGCAGGTCGAAGCTGATCTTGGTCCCGTCGCTCTGTGTGTAGAAAACACGAGGTGACGCAGGTTTCTTGTGCTTGCTTTCCTTCTTATCCAACCCTAGAGGCTTCTTGTGGCGTTCTTCTTTGTTTTCGCGGTCTGTCGGAGTCGGTGTCTTCGTCTCGGAAGTCTTTCTCCTCGCCTAGGACGTCGTTTATGATATCTATGGCCTCTCGGCTGCTACTGGAGGAGCTGCTATCGGGACCCGGCTGATCACCCTGCGGGACGGAGTCGACCGGCGGCCCGTCGGCGTGCTGAGCTTTCTCCCGGAAGGCTTTCGCCGCTTGCCGGTTGGCCTCCAGCGCGTCCTTTGGAGGAGGGTGGTGGAAGAAGTGGAAGTAGGTGTAGAGCGGCGCCACGAAGACGAACACCACGCCGGCGCCGATCAGGACGTTACGAAGCCAAGCCATTGACGGAGTGAGGAAGAGTCGGTACGACTGGGCCGGGTCGGGTCGGGAATAAACAGTGGTGTGGGCTACCCTAGCTGGTTCCGCGACACTGAGCAAGCTACCGGACAAAGACGAAACAGCTAGATCAGCTTCTCTCGGCTCTGTTTACGCTTTGTCAACAGCTGGTCTTATCACGTGGGCCGGGCCCTTTAAAAGCAGTAGTAGGGTTTCGCTGTAAACTCCAAGCAGATGTAAGGAGGATCCGGCTCAGTCTCAGACTCTCAGGGTTTTCCTCGTGTTTTCGGAACTTCTAAATTCCACCTTTAAACTCCTAGAGCGGGGGAATACACAAAAGTAGCCTCTACGAGTTTTTGTTGCCTTATATGTTTTGCTTTTTGGTGGCATATCAGCTCTGATGGTACTCAGCTTGTTGTTCCCGTACAAACATTCCCTTTTTTCTACCTCTATGCCACCGCGAGAGTGGGATTTCAATGTTTTACTAGAGACTATGGCATTAAACGTTACTGTGATTACTTAATACAACCTTAAAACACCGTGAAAGCCTCCTTTTCTCGCGAAAAGCCTCCTCTTACCGCAAAATGTAACCACCAAGAAAGTAAATGAATTCCTTACAGTATATAGAATGAACGAATATATACTAGTAGTTATATTAGTTTGTACGGGATACTTTGCACGTTAAGGACGACAAACACACAGTCTATTTTCTCCGTCCGTTTAAATGCTGAGGACAAGACTTCCCGGCCGGCCACAATGACTCATTTGTCACGGTCCAAAGTTTCCTCCGAGCAATGACCGACGGGGGAATCTCCCATTGTGCAAACAGGGGGGCAAAGGTCCCGGGATCTGACATTTGCGGTTTCTTCACGTAACGATAAGAGAATGTGCTGTAAGTGCGCTGAATTTAGATTTGAGCAAACAAAAAGTTAGTACTTACTGATTGCGACTAAAATAACTAAAAGGAACCATACCTACTGTACCTCCCCCTTTTCTTTTCATCTAGTTAGACTTAATTAGAGAAGAGAGCGAGCGTATTGCACCTGTTACTAGGAAACCGGTCTTAATAACTTAATTTATGGTAGGCACACAATCAGTAAAACACGTTGTCTGAATGTAGCCTTCTTTGTGGATAGTAAAATTTGACAAAGATAGTGTGAATGATTAGCCAGGAGAGTGAGCCCGTGGTAAGTGTAGGGGTGACCCGGTATGCTAGGTTAAATTCCTCCGCACGTAACGGGCTCGCGCCTTCTGTCCTGTCACTCATCAATGACCAGTGATTTATTTGGACCTTTTCCTTATGTCTTCTCCATGAAATCAATAATGTATATCATAAATGTATACAGATATTTTGTATCCACTGCTATAGTAAATATCCTTTAGTTTGAAAGCCCATGCACTCTAATCTCTTTACACACATCGAATCACGTTTGAATGCCGTCTATCGCCAGGGCACTGTGCACTGCTTATGTTTTGGGACCACATTTTAGCAGTAACACTTATAGCTTCAGTGCACAGTGAATCAGCCCTAACCGCCCTGATGACAGACGACTATCAAAACGTCCGCTGTTTGTTTGTTTCGCACAACCTGTAAACCGCCTTTTTAGGTGTAACACATCAGTTTTGTACATGTAAGTACAAGCTGTGCAAGACCGGACTGTTAGATTTGAACACCTCACACCGGGAAAGACCCCTACTCTTTTCAATTAAGTGCTGCTGTGAATAATAAGAAAAAAACAAACTTCTATTCAATCTCTTTGCACACATGTTGTTTCGGCTCCTTGAGCACCTGTTTCGGGAGTGTTTATTGTTTCCAACTGATAACAAATTCCTGTGGCTTTCTGGAAAACCGCAAGATATCAAAGTGTGTTTTCTTGGCAAAGGTAACTATTTATACTCCAAGCAGATGATAGAAAGGTGTACATATCTTAAGAAGGCAGCTTGTTACATGTGCTTGGAAATTAACTAGGAACAGCAGGGCTTGAAATCCCTTTTTGTAATACTACAGTATCCGACAACTTTCACTTCCACCACTCAGAATTTAGTAAGTGTGAATTGTGATCAAAACTGTTTATAAACCATTGGCACTATTTTTCACACTGCATAGTGATAACAGTAAAAACAGCAAATGAAAATCCACATACACCAATATGTATATATATATATACACCCAGTACATAGACTGGTACATGGGGTAAGTGCAGGTAGATATCAGATATGAGTATACCTGCAAAGTTTCAATTTTACCTGCACTAACCTGCATATGCAGGTGGAATTTTCAGCCGAGTATCATGTCCCTTTTATAGGCAAACTTAAATGCATCACCCTCTATGATTGTTTATTGTTACTCTGAAACAAATGATAACATGCCTCACAGGTACAGCAACTGAGAGAGTAAACACGCTCAACATCACAACAGAAACATTTGGCACAAATCCAACAGTCTGGCCTTGACATTAGAAAACGTGCCTTTAATAATTAAGTCTAGATACTCTAGAAGGTGTAAGACGTGTCTGTCTCACTTGTTTTTTAGACTTTGTACATGAACTTTGATAGGTGAATGCAGGGCTGTGCAAATGTATGTAAAAGGTTACTGAAAGGGAAAACAGTGCCACCATGTGGCTGTTATACAAACTGCAAAGGATCCTTTTTTGTCTGCCTTCATATACTAGTAAGTAGATGAAGATAAGCTTTGTTATGCATGAATTGTCAAGTATTTTTTACCTCTGGATATCGAGGTATTATCTTCAGTGTGTTGTTTATTTGTGTGTGTTTGTTTCTGTGATGTCATGTTATGCAGACAGAACACATGACTCAGTGGTGAAAATTACAGCTCAGCTTTGCTTCAGAATCTGTGTACAGTAGTGATGTAACCATTGTCCTTATTATATTCCATTGTTTGATAAAGATTTGCTGTTGAAAGCCTACTCATGATACATGTAGACAAAGCATTTTAACATTACAAGTTGTAAGAAATTACTACATTTTTTTTAGTGTCCCTTCTTGTGTGTAAGGTTGATAATTGGCCTGGGTCTGTTCTTGAACACCAGTTTGTTCCTGATAACCGCCTTCACGAGATAGTCTGAGCATGTCACAGTGTCTGCTGACTCCCCCGTGTCCATACTGTCAGTGGAATCATCCTTCTTCTCCTTCTCCTTCTCCTTGACCAGAACAGCAAACGGTTTCTCCAACTCCACCACCTTCCCATGAAGCACGTGGTGACCAATCAGCAAGATCGGCTGCCCCTGCCATATATGGAGATAACAGAAACTTTACAAGACAGCAGCATATCGAGTTCCACTTCTAAAGACGGTGACTCAATGATTACGGTTTCTTCTTTTTTCCTTAGTTATTTTGGCATACTAGTTTATGGTATATGCTGGTCTCTACTAATCTCCAAGCAGATCCTAAGGTGGTAAGACAGTATCCATTGAGTGGCCAATGGTCACTCATCTGGCCAATGGACATTGTCTTACCACCTAAGGTCTCTATAGCTTTTAAAACTCCTACTAAATCCTGTTGAACAGCAAAATGTCATTAGAGTCTAGACATTGGGTGTCAGATGTACTTAAAAAAATATCAAAAAAATTAACAAGGATTTGTCCAAACCCCCTTGGTAAAGTGCAGGTCTCCTAGCCTGTTTCCAGGCAGCCCACTGCTGTCCCTGGTCTCCAGTACTCCCTGTAGCTCCACCATGGTCCACTCAGGACAGCCGCCCTCAGTCTGAGGCCTGGGTTTGAGGTTATGTATATTTGTTATATAATGCACAGACATTTTCAACATATGGTTGACTTAAGGCAAAACATGAAACCATCAACCATCATTTTTACCAAGGAGCTTTAAATTCAACTTTGATTTTTAGCCTCCTTGTTTTTAGAAAATGTAAAAAGTTTTTGTTCTCAGATTTGCCTCGGAGTCCATAGTTGTTTTTTTTTTGTTGAAGATTTGAAGAAAGCTGTTTTCCTAATTCTTAAAAGTGTTCATAAAAATATACTAAACTGAAAGCAAGGAGATCGTATAATGTCCGGGATTATGTCCTTGCTGAAAGCTGTTATGCTAAAACGTTATGTAGTTTTACTATATGCCCCCGGCCCCCCTCCCACCTTTCCAACTGAAACACAAACAAACACGTGATTTTTATCAATTTTCCAATGTCACGACTGTAATTTGTTCTATACTCACATCCGTATGGCGAACTGAACCATCCTGAATGTCTATGTATCACCGACAAAACGCAAATTCATCCACAAAACGGCTTAAAGTTTCTTCCAAATGTGAAATGCCTCTTCGGAACTTTCCCGCGCTTTTACAAATATGTTGACCTCGAGGTCACGACCTTTGACACAACATGAACTTTGACACGCAGTGCAAGAAGCTTGAACGAGGCACCAACTTTTTCTGTCAAAAAGGGTAGGAAAAAACAAGAAAGGCTGAGATTTTAGCGGATTTTAGGAAGGAGGATACATCATAAAGGTAAATAGAATGTTACTGTAGATTTATCGCAGTGTTCTTCGGGGGAAATAAGAGATTGTTGGAGTTGAAAGTGTCGGTGTGGGGAGGGGGGTGCAGGGAACACGTGTGTAGACATCACAATATAATAATTTGCCCCATGCCGTTTACAATTCAGTCTGCTAGGTTATGATTAATAAGAGTAAGTTGTTGACGTATTGTCTGACGTATACTCCAAAATAATATCATTTTGGTCAGATTTAAGATGGTTTTACACAATTGTGCAATTACTTCCTTTGGAAAAATGTAATATAAAAAGTAAACTATGTAACGTTATATGTATTATGACAAAGGCACAATTTATGTCTACACTAACATGATTTAGGATATATCAATACAGGCTATTGATGCTCAATATTAAAGCAATCTCTGTAACTTGTTTTCATTAACTTAATTATCAAATTAATCAAATTATCAAGTTAATCAAATTATTATTAATTTGATTAACTTATTTAGTTTTTTGATGCCCGTTGCTCCAACCTTAGGTACCATGGGAGAGTTAAAGCTCCATGATGTTCGGTTTTTCCGGTTCATGCCTAAAGCCATCCACAGTATCGCTCACCAACACACTACCAACAGGGTGGCTGTCTCCAGGTACGAACCTTTCTGTCATTTTTATATTCATCCGTAGTGTACAGAGAAGTTTTATGATGTTTGGTTCTTCTGGTTCATGCCTAAAGCCATCCACAGTATCGCCCACCAACACAAACAACAGGGTGGCTGTCTCCAGGTACAAACCTTTTCTGTTGTAACAGAAGTATATATTTTGAGCATAGTAGCTTAATTGTATGGATAGAGGCTCAGTGCTATTACATGTATGTTGTAGAAAACTATATCTTTTTGCTGTTGTTGTCATGATGTGGGTTTAGAACTAGCCTGGGTTCCATCCTGGTTAGTTTACGTCCGCTCCCACAGTCGCTACCGACTGGTTGGTCGGTAGCGACTGTGGGAGCGGACGTAAACTAACCAGGATGGTACCCAGGCTAGGTTTAGAACACCTTCTGAATTTATGACAATTCTGAATGTTTTGTCCCTGCAGGTCAGATGGGTCCATAGAAATCTACAGCATCAATGACAACTGGTACCAGGAAAAGGTCAGAGAAATCTTTTCTGTGAACACAACCAATATCTGTAATTAAGAGGTAACAAAATTATAATCTGGTTACCAGACCTATTTTAGCTCCCGAGTTTCTTTCATCTTCTCTCTGTTTGCAGGTAAAGTAGGTCCGGTAATAAAATTATGTTATTGAAGGTTTTTGCAGCTTCAGTTTATAGTCTGAGGGATTTAATGTTTTAGACAGTCATATAGATATATATGCTAATGATATTGTAAGACTATATCCATGTTAAATGTTTAGTTATTGACACCATCCCTTTCTCCTGCTGTAGCTGATATGTGGAGATGCAGGGAGGTCCGTAGAGGCCATGGTTTGGGTCGGCCAGCGTCTCTTCTCTGCTGGTCTCCATGGTGATATCATCGAGTACGACATGACCAAGCTCACACCAAAGGTAACACACTCAGCTTACTCTAAATCTGTTCAAGTTTGCAACACTAAATTGTTTTGTGGCACGGCAAAAAATCAAGAGTCTGCAGTATCTTTGACTTTTAGGTTGAAACAATACTATTTTAAAAATTCTTCTGTGTTGGTAGACTTCATTATGAAGCAAATTTAAACTGTAATTTTCCACACAAGAAATTGGACTTACCCAAAGTTTCGACTGTACAACTCCAGTCTTTATCAAGAAATGAGCAATCCACTGCTTCAGCTGTGATGTCACATTATGCAGATCACGCATGTGACTCCGAGAGCAGTGGATCATAGGTTGCAGAAAGTCTGTGGTGCCCCCGTCTTTGTTAAGGGATGGTTGCAATGTCCTTTAATATGTCACACAAAGATGTCTGGCTCAATATGTTGCTGTATTGCTACTCCTAGCTATTTGAAAAGTGTCATATTCACCTCAGTTGAGGATGACTGCTATACCTTTACTTTATGTCCTGTGATATTTCAGTATGCAGTGGACTCCTATGGTGGAGCAGTGTGGTGTATGGCAGCCAACAACTCACAGTCTACCATTGCAGTAAGCTACCTTTTGATTTGGCTTTTTAAAACCTTTGTCCTGTGGGGCCCATATATATGGGTTGCACAAACAGCACCATCTATATAGATATACACCCTGTATACATACATATAACTACGCCTCTGCAGGGCAAAAAAACTCAAGGGTGTGTGACCTGATTCAGACGTTATTTGAAAATATTGTGTAAAAAATGCCAGCAGGACAAGGGATAATTCCCTCCTTTTAACTAATATAGTACATGTATGTACATTGAATTGAGCTATCTTTGTTGATGTTGATCTTAAGAATCAAACTTTAGTCTAAAAGACTTTTCTGTGTAAACCTCCACAGGTAGGAAGTGAGGATGGTTGTGTACGACTGTTTGAAGTCACGGAGGGGGAGCTGTCCTATTCAAGAGCTTTTAAGAAGCAAGAAGGTGAACTTTGTGTTTGTTATGAAATAAAAAAGTTTGATCACACCTCTTCTGGTTTCTTTTTACATGCATCTGTAGTACATTTTTGCAGTGTCACAGTCTGATGCAAGTAGTTGTAACTATGTAAGGACCAGTTACAGATGTTTGTCACAAATGTATTAAACTAAGATACAGTTTTTTATCCATTAAGAATGTTCACGAACAACCTCTGTAACTTCTGGTTATCCTATTGGGTCAGTTAGTCCTTAGTCTCTGTGAGTCAAGTTTGTGTGATTTTTCTGACCTAACTGAAGCTACATGTATGTACTCATTTTTACCTTCAATGAGAAAATAGGTGTAAAGTTCAATGAATAAATAGGTGTAAAGTGCCTTTCCCAAGCTAGGGCACAACATTGGGATTTGAACCCAGAACCTTAAGATTCTAAGTCAACAAACCTAAAAACAAGACCACCTTGATGTTTTTTTTTTCCAGAGAGGATCCTGTCGCTAGCCTGGCACGAAAGTGGAGAGGTGTTAGTGACTGGGTCATGTGATAACATCAGGGTGTGGGATGTGGCCACAGGTGAGCCCCCTATCGTGTACTATCAGTACTGCAGGTACTGATGCAGTTATAATTTCGTTAAAATAATACTTGCGCACATGATCTTCACGGTTTTGAGGATGATCGAAAATGTAATTTTTCTTTTTTCAGGTCTTCCCACCTTAAGAATAAAAGTTGAACGACTAGTGCGGACCAGAGAAACCATAGTGTGGTGTGTGGCTATCTTAAGGTAAGCCTTTGAAACTAGAACATTATCTGAAATTTTCTGTAAAAGAAACACACTTTAAATCACAGGTATTTGGATTATCTTCCATGCTTGATTTGTTTCCATAATCTTTTACAGAGACTTCACAATAGTCAGTGGGGACTCACTAGGCAAAACCAGATTCTGGAATGGCAAACATGGAACCCTTATACAGGTTTGTCATGTAACGTTACATGTACTTTGACTAGAATTTCTGAGTGGTAGAGGTAGCTTATGCATCTAGACATATGTTATGCTTATTGCACCAATGTTTTGCTACGTAGGTTCAGAGAGCACATCCAAACATCCCTGGGCATACAGTACACGTACACTTAATATCAAAGTTTTCCCAGTGAAACTACCCCATCTATTGATTGGTTTTCAAACTGCATGGCATTGTCAACTATTGTCTATAAGTTCTTTGCACACTCAGAATAGAGTACAGAATACTTGTAGTTGGGACAGAGATACATGTTTGTAGCATTTCACTTGTGTCGAAATATGAATAAAAAAACATCTGATATCTTCTACAGAGTCATCATTGCCACAAAGCGGATGTGCTGTCCATGTGTGTTAGCAAGGTAAGAAACTTTGACTAAAAAACTTTATTGGAAATACTGTAGACTCAGGGAGTTACGTACGTACGTCCAAAAAGCTGGCCAGCAGTCTGTTGGTTGGGTACAAGTGGGGAAATGCCTATATGTATATGGAAACAAAGAAATCCACAAAAAATTTAAGATGTTGAACTGAGTTTCTTTATTTCGGGTATGTCACCCATAGGAAACAGCCGTACGAACATAAGAATACAAATTTGTATCTGTATCTGTATAGCTGGTATAACAGTCCTTTGGCGTAACACCCCAGCTTTGCAGACACGCGGGGCGGCAGCAGCTGGCTATATTACACCGACCGACTTGTTACACTCAATCTTTAATTTAATTTGATTTGCACATTTAATTGCAGGAGTTGTTTAAAGCTTTCTAGTGATGATGTCCCTACTTTGCTTGGTGGCAACGAGTTCCACACTACAATACATGTAGTTCTTAGCAAATACGAGTTTTTGAACACCTCAACTCTTGGTTGATAGGAATGGAATCTCTGATTTATTTTGCCACAAATTTGTTAATTTGCTACAGGATGAGACGTTGGTGTGGACGGCCGGTGTGGACCCGAAGGCCATCCGCTTTGAAAAGGTTGCTGGGAAGGATGAGGGCAGCAGAGCGAGCTGGGTCCGCCACAATGTCGCGAAGAGACACACACACGACGTCCGCGCTCTGGTCAACACAGGAGAATACGTTGTGTCGGGAGGTGAGAGGAAAATGGGGTCTTGATGTTGATTTCAGGAATTTTTGTTTACCTTTGCAGAAGTGCTCACCCTGTATTCGGTAGCTTGTGAGTAGTGATGCATACCTAAACTCAATTTTAGGTTCAGGTCCGGATTCAAGTCCAGAGGTTTAGGTTCAGTTCCGGACTTGTAAGTCCGGACCTTAACCCGTTGCATATACAAAATTGCATGTTGGCAACCTTGTAATGTTGTCTGGGTGAAACTTTGGCCACATAACATGGAGGCCAGTACTTGACGATGCCCGATGGCAATGCTTTCTTCATTTTGCAGCAAAGATTTTGCAATCTACGGAAGGTTTTAGGTGGTTTGGAAAGAAAAGGGGTATATGAAATGGTCTTTTATGGTAATAAGTCCGGACTCGGTTCTTGACTTTTAGATTTTTTTGGACTTGAAGTCTTGAACCTAAACATTCTTACAAGTCCGGATCCAAGTCCAGTGAACCGGTATGCATCACTACTTGTGAGTTCGATCCCCGGCTGAGTCATACCAAAGACTTTAAAAATGGTTGCTTTTTCTGCTTAGCACTCAGCATTTGGGAAAGAATATGGGAGTTAAACACACACCACTACCAGTGTACTAGCCCCCTGCTGTAGTGATTGCACAACTCTGTGTCGCAAGGGCTACTGAATCGGAGATGGGCGCTGCCCTATGCACCACATGGTGCGAGAAGGACTTAAATTTTAACTAACTTTTGCAGAAGGAAAACATGCTATTTTTGCTCTTCTTCTTCTCCAAATGGAAAATTCTTGTCAATGTCCATCAAAAGAGTGTAGCCTGTAAGTGTAACCTGTTTTCAGTGTTTGAGCAAAGAACTAAATGATTTATCTCACAGAAGGGTGTGGAACAAAATTTAGTGTCCAAACTATGCAGGTTCTGTGTTGTTGATTAGTCTGAATGCAGAACCAGATTTGTCTTCCTGCCAGGAACATGCTTTTTAAGGCGTTGCAGAGTTAAACTGTCGGCTGATTTATTGTGTTGTGGTGATGCCGGCATGCCCTGACTGTCTGGCAGCCCAAACTGTCGTGTTTTAAGGTGAAAAGGCCGCACAACTTGAAGTTCACGATCAGCCTCATCGCACGCATGATAACAAGTAAAGAAAGTGATGTATACGTCCTGTTAGTTGGGCCGTTCCCTACACTTCATCAAACCTTTGTTGAGTCCATGTGTTACTACTGTATTACCAGCCCACACCTCACTGTGTATAATTAATATAAGGGCGGTGCCTATCTCCGTTTCTGTAGCCCCGGGGTCACACGAGGCCACCACAGCAGGGGGCTAGTCCACTGATAATGGCGCGTGTTCAACTCCCATTGTCTTTCTCATGAAAGTGCTGATCAGCAAAGAAAGCAGCATGCAACTTTTTGTACCATTTTCGTGTATTACTCAACATTACCAACTGCCTCAGAAAAAAACAACAGAAGTCAAACCTCTCACTGTTGTGTTTAGCAATGTCAGATAGATTTATAGACTAGACATGTTTTACATTTTACATGTAGTACCTGCGTGTTCCCTTGCAATTTGCCTTCAGGCAAACAAATAAATATTCCCTATCCCTTCAGGAGTTGATATGACTCTAGTGGCCATGCCTGTCGGTAAGCTGGGGAAGCAAAGCAGGAACATACTACCTTTCCCACAGGTGAGTGTACGGAAGTATTGTTCTGGATGGCTAGCTAAGCTGTGGGTTTGTGTGCTTGTTCGAAGAGAGTAGGTTGACAGCACATAGATGGGGAAGATTGACAGGCAGAATGACAGGAGGTCAAAAGATCAGACACAGGAAATGGGGTAAATGAGTTTGAGGTCACGAAAGCCCAAAATACTTCTTGGAATATCTGGTTTATTTGTTGTTTATTTTTGCAGAGACATAATATTGTGGTAGTAGGAGACAGGAGGTTTCCTCTGTGTTTTTAAGGTTGCAGTTAAAACAATTCTTGAGTAGAAAGAGCAGAAGACAAAACACACATACGCAGTGTTGTGAGTTCGTATGGAAGAGGTGATTTTGAAAATTAAATCACTGCAAATATTTCACAACTTACAGTACAATTTAGTCAAGGACAGTACTAATGATTGTTGACCTACTTTTTCAAGCTCTACTCTGTAGGACATGTATAGTTGGCATCCCACTAATGAGGAAATAAATGTTTGGGAAACATTGTCCAGCAGTGTTGACTACCGGATGTAGAGAAATTCTCTTTTGAGAAAGGAGAATGCTATTGGTCACAAAGGCATTCAACACAATCATCCAATTATTAATGTTTCACTACAAAATTCAAATTCTTTGAATATTCAGATAAGTGTGTAATAAGAGTCTACTGAAAAAAAAGGATGCCAAAGACATCATAAATATCATGCTAAAAAGAGCCAATAGAAACGCAGCAAATTGGGAACACCAGCTTCAAGGTCGTGGAACAGACGGATAAAGGTCAATCATAGCTGCACACAGATAGTTAGAAGGTTGTGTGATGGGACGATTAAATTGCTTTAATGATGGTGAAGGCTGGTGTCCCCAGAATCGAAACCAAATGGGTGATATTTTGACATCAAAGGTGTTAGATTTGGAACACATACAGTCATGTAGTCACAAGGACTCAGCCACACAAATGAAGAAAGTAGAACGTTGATGAAATGTTTTAAAGTTTTAAATGAAGTTAGACAAATGTTTCGTGCAGTCTGTGGGTCTGTGATGTCTTGCTACTTCAGGGGTGAAATTCAAGTTGGCTCTTTTCACCGTAAAAGTCATAATTGTACTTCTTTTCAATGATTTCCTTTCCAGTACTCTCTGATTGGAGGCAGAATATTCTTGAATCTTTGAGTCAGAAATTGAAGTTTCCTTTCTGATATTCAAAGGTTATATTACATGTTGGAGAACTGCTCTTTCGTAACTTTTTTGCCTGTGATCTGTCATTTAGGACATTTATTTTGAAATAAATCAATTACAATTTACTTCAGATAATGTTTACCTTAATAGCTTTTGATCTTAAAAAACATAAAGTTTGAAACAACTTCACAGACAGTTTTCACAGCTAACTATCAGCTAGATGCCAGATATAACCGATTGTCCTATTTCCACAAAATCAAAAGACATGATATCATCCTTCTTTTCCTCGAAATTCTGTCTCGAGGACACGCTTCGTGCCAGTCCGATGTTTCTCCGAATACGGAATCAATTCCACGGCTGGGACGATAACGCACACATCGCCAAGATAAGCGACTTTATTAGTACGCCTGATAATGGGAATTGACTTTGTTATCACGACCCTGTGGTGGGCAGGACAGCTGTATCTCGTTGGCAGGTAAAAACCAATTACGTCTGCCCTTGGCCTAGTTTCACAGGTTCAACCGGGGAGGCGTTCTATAAATTTCATCCCCTGCAAAGTTGGATTTTATTTAGTCCTCGCCAATTTGATGGAACTCAGATTCGCCCGCTTAATTTTTTTGCTGATTTGAAAGAAACAAAAACACATACCATTCAGGCTGTTCTATAAATCTTTTCCCCTGCAAAGTTAGCTTTTAGTAAGTCTTTGCCAATTTGATGGAACTCAGATTCGCCCGCTTCATTTTTGGGCTGATTTGCAAGAAAGATGAAAACATTCAGGTTCTGAATCAATGCCAACATGCTCACATTTTGGCACCAATATTCGAAGAAAGTTGTTGTTTTCTCGTTGTTACAGTTTTTTCCATATTTCAATGTACTGCAAAATTCACGAATTATAAACCAGCCCGGTATGTTGACTTTGTGTGCTTTTGGGTATCATTTGGGAAGATCACAGGATGCCTTAAGGCCTGTTTTGTTGTTTTTTGCACTCACCTGCTTCAGTGACTACCTGCAAAAATTTTCTTCAGATAACAAAGTTTACCTATATACCTACATGACTTTTGATCTTTCAAAAAATATAGTTTGAAACAATTTCACAGACATTCAGCTTCTGAATCAGGATGCCTAGGCCTGTTTTGTTTGTATATTTCACTCACCCGCTTCATTGACTTCCTGCAAAAATCTGAGAACAAAGAAATGAAAGCCGGTGGGGCCTTATCAAAACACGGATCAGCAGGGAGAGATTACAGGCAGCGATGCCCTTCAGACAGGGATAATAGCTGCTCTCCTAATTAGAGACCGTCGCCGAACCGCATCTAGGTCGTCAGAAAATAGACCCACGCCCTTGACCCACTTAACAGCAGCGGATTTTTACCGGCTATATATAGAGGACAGCAAGGCCACAAGTGGCTGGATTGGAAGAATGGTACATGTTAGAAGGGGAGAGTAAATTTACTTAGCATGTTTTATATTAGGTAGATTATGAAAAATGTATAATAATTATATGTGCGATATTGGACGAGACAGAGTCAGAAACATCAAAGGACTTCTGTGGTCACAAATTAGAAAAATTGATTTACTGGTAATTTCTAGCACCTTGTGAGTTTGTAAACAAACTACAGACATTTAATTTTGTGTTTGAAATTTGCGGTTCAGGTCGCAGTGAAAATGAAGCATTTGCAGTATCTTTAGAGTTCACAGTTGAGACCATTAGATGGAAGACAGAACAAAGTATCAGGGCTGGAAATACCACCTGCATATGCAGGTAAAATTGGAGCTGTGCAGGTCTACCTGCACCTAACCTGCACTGGTCCATATACATGTACTAGGTTTATAATTATATACACACTGTACAATGTAGGTTTATGTAGATTTTCATTGCCCGCATGAATTGTTACCACCTATGACGTATAAAAGGAATAATGGCAATGTTTTCTGAACATTTTGTTGTAACATCCCTACTTTTTAAATCCTAACTTACCTAATTGGTGCAGGTAAACCTGTCTGGTGCAGGTAATTATCAATGTTACCTGCACCAGTGCAGGTATGCAGAAAAAAGGATTTCGAGCTCCGAGTATGTTTGCAAACATTTCAAAGTTTACAGTATGTAAAGTGATTAAACCACAGTCTGGTTCAAGGGAACCTTACAACCAAGCGTGGACCTGTGCCAGTTTTAAAGGTTGTACGTCGCTCTGGTAACAAGGATGTCGAAAACAGGTTCAGCCAAATTACATTTGCTGGTCACACAAGCCGGTCACAACAAAGTAACAAATGTCGATTGTGGAAGATAAAGAGGCAATGTGTTTCTTTTCTTAGCGTACCAGTGTTAAATGTGTCCTGTGACATGTAGGCTGTAGATTCTTGTGTCGTGAAAATGTATCTTTGAGTTGTCTCAAATTTGTGGTACAACAACTAGGAAATTCCTAATTTGCTTTAGGTATTGTCGAACCATTTTATGCAAGCCTATCACAGAATACGGATCTATATTTTCTTTCACAAGACAGGAAAATTTTGTAGGAAGCATTATATTTGTACATGAAACAAGGCCCTAGTATATATCAATGATGGGTCCACAGATACTTACAATGTATCTTGTGCTTACATGGAAACATGCAATTGCCTCAAACGTGTATCTAGCATGTCCAAAAGCACTTGGATGTCAGTAGAAATGTGGAAGTTATTACTCCCACTGTTGAGTCGTTCTGTGCCAGGCTGCAGGCCTGCCTGCCCTAACCTGGGACCTCAACTCCCCTCTACTGTGCTCCTATGGGGTCATGTGGGGGTAATGATGATGATCACCAAGCACAGTAGGGGCATTATCATTAGATAGCTTTAAATAATGTTTGTTGTTAGATGTTCAAGGGTTAGGTGTGACAAGTCGTTCGGTGTGATGTAGTCAGCTGCCGCCACGCTGTGTGCCTGCAAAGCTGGTGTGTTATACCGGCTATACAGATACAGAAGCTGGTGTGTTATGCCTAAGGGTGTTTGTACTGGCTATATGCAGATACAGAAGCTGGTGTGTTACCCCGATACAGATGATAATGATTGCTATTTGTTTGATCTTGAAGTGTTGTTGTTCTATTATTTTGCTGTACAGAGAAGACTTGTGCATGTTGCTGAGACAGCGCGGACGTTACTGTTCCAGTACCAGACTAGACTGGAACTGTGGCAGCTGGGAAACACTGCAGCTGTGTCAGGTCAGTCTTTCTTTCTTTCTCTTCCTTTCTTTTTCTCTTTCTCTCTATCTCTCTTTCTTTCTCTCCCTTCCTTCCCTCCTTCCTTCCTCACTCTCTCTTGGCTCTCCCTCTTTTACTTTGTTTCTCTCATTCCTGTCTTCTTTTTTTCAAAATCAAATCATCAAAATGTTCCCATGGTATCATTTTAGGCCATCTAAATTCAGATCTGTTAGACATGGTTTCAAATGAATGAATCATTTTAATTCAGAAAACTAATTATACTATACACTTGGTGTTTTACAGTGTAAACTATATTGTTATTGAAAATCTTGTGTTTGCATTAATATTTATTTTATTTTACAGGTATGCCTGATGCAAGACTGCCAATCAACCAGGAGCCAGTGTCTCTACTGGACCTGAAAACAAAGGTAGATGTTCCATAAGGTGTATAAAGGGCTGAGCCTACAGTGTATCTCCAGTTCAGTAGCCCTTGGGCCACACAAGTGTGCAATCACTACAGCAGAGGGCTAAT
Source organism: Branchiostoma belcheri (assembly GCF_001625305.1). Classification (NCBI taxonomy): domain Eukaryota; kingdom Metazoa; phylum Chordata; class Leptocardii; order Amphioxiformes; family Branchiostomatidae; genus Branchiostoma; species Branchiostoma belcheri. The sequence goes on from NW_017804143.1 coordinate 1,013,448, forward strand.
CCACTTGTAGTGGTGTGTGTTCAACTCCCATACTCTTTCCCAAGTGCAGATAAACCAGTGTTAAATAATCTCTTTAGTATGACCCAACTGGGGATCGAATCCCTGACCTATAATACATGCAAGACAAGTGGTTTTCTCCCTAGGCCATGTACATTATTGTAATCTACATAAGACTGTATTACATGTACTTATTAATTTATGATAAAATATCAGCATCCTCTGAGATGAAGTGAGTCAGGGAAACTTTCCATTGAACTGCCCTCTTGTCTTCTGTATACCCAGCTGGTGTGTTATGCCAAAGGGCGGTTATACCAGCTATACCTATACAGATACAGATACCATATAGGAAGTGATAAAATCTATAAACCCTGTGATCTTCAGCTCATTACTGTGGATTGTTAACGATCATAATATTTATTGATATCTCGTTAACAGAACATGAAGCAGATCGTGTGCAGTGCCGTCTCCGGGTGTGGCACCTGGGTTGCCTATGGCAACGCCCAACATGTCCGACTGTTCCATTTGCCTAAAGAAGAGGGGGTGAAAGTAAAAGTACAGAGGGTATGTTTAACAGTTACCTCCATCAACATGTATCTACCAGGTTACAAATATTTGCCACTTTGAAAAACAATGTGTTTTAAGAGATCTTTAGTGCAGCCTCCTACAATATGTAATATAGACTTTTCTCATGATTTTTTGGGAAATTAAGCTTTATCATTTTTATCAAATCTCCAAGCAGATTGGCCTATGATAGATGAAATTACATCTCTTTTTATGTACACATTTGTTATAAAAAGTCCTTCAAGTTTGCTAATTTGTAGTTAACTTTTTTTCATGCTTACTTTATTTTCCCTTCTTTCACAGGTGAGGTGCCTTCCCATTGACCTACGACCTGCTCATCACATGATCTTTACCCACAATGCCTCAGGGCTGGTGACAGCGACCAATCAGGGTGCAGTACAGTTTCTCCGTGTAGATGCTGTACACCCTGTTCTAGTCCACACTTTTGTGCCTCCAGAAAGTAAGTTCTGTTTCTATGTTCTGTATCTGTATAGCCGGTATAACCGCCCTTCGGCATAACATACCAGCTTCTGTATCTGTATAGGCAGTATAACCGCCCTTCGGCATAACATACCAGCTTCTGTATCTGTATAGGCAGTATAACCGCCCTTCGGTATAACACACCAGCTTCTGTATCTGTATAGCCGGTATAACCGCCCTTCGGCATAACACGCCAGTTTCGCAGGCACGTGGCGTGGCGGCAGCTGGCTACATTACACCGAACGACTTGTTACGCCTAACCCTTGGACACCTAACTCTAAACATTGTTTAAAGCTATCTAGTGATAACTTGATGACAGCGAGTTCCACTCTGGGATAGTTCCAGGAAAGATAGAGTTTTTGGACACCTCAATCCTTTGTTGATAACTCTGGTACTTGAAGGCATGACTATTTTTTGCTCATTTCTGAGCTGGTATTAGGTAACATTACTTAGTAGTTGGCATGTACACCAGTTTATTAGTTATTTTGTGAACTATACTTGTAGGTGGAGCCCCTCCCACCCCTATCAGTGCCCTGGCTGTGAGTAGTGACTCCCAGTGGATAGCAGCAGCCCATCTCGACTGTTCTGTTCACGTTTACAATGTAAAGGCAAGGAAAGTAAGTCAAAACATCACATTCTTTTATTTATTAAATTTTCTTTATTTATTACAACTTTCCACATACATGGAAGGCATGATGGAACAGGTGAACATTCAAAGCCACCATGCCAACAAGGTTATATACTAGTACATAAAATCATCATACATTACATAACATTAAATTATATTTCAATTAAATATACATGTACATGTAAATACAATTATGGAGGCCTTGTAGCACAGCAGATGGCACAACAATATGCAATAAGACAGTATTCACGAACAAGGCATATCTACACTATAACCGTGTGATTCTGTAATCTCAGGACTTACTGTACTGTAGTCAGTAGTTTTATCATTCAATTTTGCAGACTGACTGAATTTTTTTATACTGGTTTTCCTTCCCAGCACCAGTGCAGTCTTCCTAAACACCCCAGCCTGGTTTCTGCCATGAACTTTCACCCCACAGAACCATGGCTTATGGTGGTCCATGCCTCACAACAGGTAGGTTATATTTTAGACCATATGACACCAAAACTGTTAAAACACAACATGCATGTGTATAGTTCCTAAAAATAGTCAAACGTTTTATAGACGCTTGGATAAAGTAAATACACTGATATTAGGAAGGATGATTTGCGAGATTAATGTTCTCTAACACCAGAAGAGACAGTGAGAGCATATTTGTTGTTAAAACATCTTTACACGACTTTCCCCACTTAACTGAAATGAAAATGAGTATTGTCTGTCCTGTATTTGTTTCTATGTGTGGGACACAACACCAGCAACAGCTGCCTGTGTCCCACATCTCTGTACTGTTACAATTTCAATAAATCAAATCAATTGTGAAGTGTGAAGACCAGTACTACTAGCCGACTGCTGCCGACCCCTGTGGCAGGGACAACAGCAGCAGTATAATCAAATCTTGGATAGTGAGTGAGTGATTGAATTGTCATGCAGTAAAGTATATCTTCTATCTCTATATCTTCCAGTTTTTTGAGTACGATGTTTTGGAGAGCGAGTACACGGACTGGAGTCGGACTGTTCAGCGTCAGGGGCTGCACCAGGAGTGGCTGAAAAGGTTGGAGGTTGTGACCCAGGTCGCGTACAATCCCGCCAATCCGACACAAATCCTCCTCCAGGACCAGCGGATGTTTTGTATCATAGATAAGGACAAAGTAAGCCGTCGTCTTTTTCTGTCAGTTTTTTTTATAAACATCAAATGAAAAACAGTTTTGTGGCAAAGAAATGATGATAATTCTATTTATCTTTGATTTTGAAAGGAAAGATGGCAAATTGAAATATATGTACTTTTATCTTATAATAAGTTATTTGTTCAAAATCTGAGACACTAATCCCAGTTCCCAAACTTCTTTATGGAATAATTTGATTACAAACTCTTCTCTGAAGGCTAATTGCAAGGGAACATACAGTTATAAATGTACAAAGTAAAAAGTGTCTAGTCTATGATCCAACTTACCTCAAGTTGAACTTATACTTCTAGCACTTTGTATAACATATTTTTCTTGGATGATATGTATTTTGTTCTGTCCTGTTGTCCCCCTGCAGAAGCTGCCGAGACCCGGGAGTCAGTTCTACAGCAGGGAGAAACTGATGAGGATGGACCCGGCTGTCAGGGAGGAGAACAGGCACGCCTTCGCTGTCTGCAGGGGATATCGGGTAAGGCATGTATACACATACATATACAAGTGCACACACGTGCACACACACATGCTCATACACAGGTAGGCAAGGTCTGCAGAGGCTATCGGGTAAGTCACGCGCACATGCACACACACACACACACACGCATGCACAAACACATGCAGGTACAGACACAAACAAAACCACAGAATAGATAAATGTACATTCTTCACCCTAAGTTTATTATGTACCATAAAAGCAGCAACCGTGCCATCATATCTTATGTTTAGATTTTACCTTAACACGTCATAAATATTTAGTTTAATTAGAGCTATGAATTAGCTCCCTTGTGTAACCTATGACCTTTCCTCCTGTAGGCCCTTCTGCACGTGAGTTTCCTGGAGGACGGGGCAGAACTTGTGGCCGTGGAGCGACCAATCAAGGCCGTCACTGACAAGCTGCCGCCAACCCTCAGTCAGAAGAGATTTGGCACGTAACAACAGCATAGCCAAAAACATACAGGCCACACCTGCATAGCCTCTACCAGGCTTGGGAGGTGGCTGGAAAGAGTAGAAATTGGCCAAATAGAGAGATAACATGCCAGGGGAGTAGATAACATGCCAGGGGAGTTGGTCCACTAGAGAGTGTAGTTTGCTGCACTCTAGCAGACCATCTCCCCTGGCATGTTACAATGTACATGTGTATCTCTCAATTTGGCTGATTTCTACTCTTTCCAGCCGCCTCCCAAAGCCTGGTAGAGGCTATCACCTGCACGCCAGCAGTACAAAACTTGGATTTTCCAAAGTTTCCATGGCCTGTTTTTTTTTTTTTATTTTCCCCTGCCAACTTTATTGCATTCGTGCCAAAATCTGAGGATGAAGAAATCAAATTGTTGTGGTCAAATGTCAAGATCACTGAAAACACCACATTGAGGGGAACAAGATTATCCCATCACAAATATTGTAAAGAAACCTACTGGTTTGGCAGACAACCGTGGCGTTGAAGAGACCGCATAGAGAGAAACATGAATGTTCCATTGTGAAGATTGTGGAGCGTATTAAAAGTGTTTTTAGAAATTTGGCACATAACAGTAGAATTCATAACCCTCTTAACAGACTGCATGGAGGGGAACAAGGATTATCCATTGTACAAATTGCTATGGAGCAGAATAGAGTATTGTTGGAATTTTGGCACATGTAGGCATTGAACTGTAGAATTAATAACTACATGTATGTCGAGATTACATAAACAGAAACACAATGTATTTCATTGTTGAAATAGGGAACAGATCAGATTATTTATGTCGATGAAGGTTAGACCTCTACGTAATGAAAAACAAAAGAAAACTGTTCCTCAAGCAATAGATTTTGGTTGGGCGTTCCAAATACAATCCACTGCTTTTTGTCAGTGACTATTTGAATCTGTAGTTGAACAGATTGTCATCCAATAACTTCTGTTGTGCCACTGATGAAACGTAGTGGATGCTACTTGAAATATCTGACAGTTTTCAAAGTCTATCCAGTTGCTTGAGTAACAGTTTACTTGCAGATCAGTTTGAAATTTTCACCAAGTACAACAGAAGCATTTGTTAAATGAAACAAAAACATTAAATATTTAATCATATCATTAACCATGGCTCCTAGTCTTATGTTCATGAGCTTCAATAAACAACTCCAGTCTGAAATGCAGACTGTCACTGAACTACGGTGAAAGACTAGTACTGTTGGGTGGCTATACTATAGCCTCCACCAGGCTTCGAGAGGTGGCTGGAAAGAGTAGAAA